>NC_133771.1:39556689-39652405 GCF_003597395.2 Chelonoidis abingdonii | reverse complement strand
GGCTGAGAAATCCAAAAGAAACCCTAGGTAAGGGGCACCTGGCTTGTGTAGAAGGAGGGCAAGAAGCCCCTTCACAAGCTGAAGGGCAGGAGAGGGAAGTAACCCAGGGGAAGGAACCGCTAGTTCAGGTGGTTCACCACAAACCTCAGGGCCCCTGAGTTGGGACCTGGAGAAGAGGGCGGGTCCAGGTCCCTCCCTCTCCACTCCCCTCCTCAAGGACACTAGTGGGGTAATTAAAATACCAGTTCAGAGGCAAGCAATGGCGCCTTGAACCTTCCCCAAAGAAGAGAAAGCGTGAGACCCAGCATAACAGGACTGGCAATTTGCCACAGTCCCAAACTAGAGAGATTTAGATACAGATATCCTGCTATGGTGCCTCATGTAAGTCACAGTTTGATTTTGTGATGCTTCCCGGAGGTACCCAGGGTTGTGAGGCACTTCTCTACAACTTGCCCTTAGCATGAGGAAGCCTTGTCTGTGCCTGCTGTGGGTCAGCACCCTGACTCCACTGGTCATAGGCTCCACAAGCAGAGCCATCTCAGCCTTCATGTGCTCTACTGTCCCTTTGCAGGTTAGTTATAGGCAGGGCTGGCTTAACGCTGATTTCCCCCCGATTCTGCAGAATTGGGCCCTGCACAAAAGAGGGCCCTGCACCCGTGCCTAAAAGGGCCCCACTCCAGGGGTCTTCGGTGGCATTTCAGCGGTGGGGGGTCAGCTCTAGGGGTCTTCGGCATCATTTTGGCAGTGGGGCATCCTTCGGTGACATGGAAGACGCAGACCGGACCCCCCGCCACTGAAGTGCCGCCAAAGCCCCCGGACCACCACCGAGTATTCCATTTGGGCCCCGTGGGTCATAAAGCTGGCCCTGGTGATAGGCACACTCCAACCCCTGAACCCTCTGAGCATCCCAGGAGTGTCCATTCTTGTTCTACTGGACACTCACAGAATTCACAGACCCACTGTCCCCAAAGGAGCAGTACACATCAGCTTACCAGTTTCACCTTAGGATCACCACTCCTCTCAACTCACAGCATTCAGTTTGTTTATAGTTGTCCCTGCCCGCAGGTATATGGGATCTTGGGGAGCAATTACCACACAGGTGGGGTGCCAATTAATTTCTTTATTAAAGGAAAAAAGGAAGTGGTGGGAATTTAACAATGAAATACGATGGGATGGGGTGTATAGGGTGTTTACAATAGACAATGATGGGGGGGTGCTTCTTATTGAACAGTGTAGGGAGTTCTAACAGTGGGGTACAGTAAGTGGGGTTCAGCACAATGGGATACAGTACAGTCAATAAGCAACTCAACTTTATATAGGAACAACTCTAGATGCAATGTGGAATGCAAAATGTACCGAAAAGAAATGCAAAGTAAAATGGTAGCTTCTATATAAATGGTCGACAATCTCAGATAGAATGTATTAAGTGGTTAATAGCTTTATACACAATGTAACACAATGGCATCAATGCAAATACAAAATATATCAGAAAAGTGGAGGCAACCAATGGGGTGTTATAACCACAAGTAAAATGTGAATCACAGTGCAATGATACAATATGGGTGATAAGTGAAATTATGCAATGTAACAGTATAAAAGAAAATTAATGACTTAATTTGTGAGGCTGTGATAGCAGATAATCTGCGAGAGTGTACCTAAAGGCTGGTCAAGAAACAGGTGTGGGGAGGGGAGTGAATGATCAGTGGCAACTGATGAGAGGAGAGTGCAGCTGCAAGCAGCGAGAGACTCTGAAGCCCTGCGGGGTGAAGCCCAGAGCAGTCATCAGGAGCCTTTGGGCTGGACGTATGGGAGACAAGGGCAGCTGGAGCGCACTTAAGGGGAGTCTGTGAGCAGCAAGAGGGGAGGGCGCTGAACGTGCAAGCGATGAGAAGGCACATGGAGAATGGGGGAGACGGCTGAGGGAAGAAACAGGTTGCAGCAGCGGAGAGCACATCAGGGAACTTGCGGAGCAGCGGGGTGAAGACAAACGGAGCAGTGTGATGGTGATCTTCGGTAGGGGAGAGGCAGCGGAGAAGTGGGAGCACGAACACAGGGGATACAGGGAGAGGCAGCAGAGAAGTGTAAAGAAGGGCTAGAGGGAGGTTTAAGCAACAAGCGGACACCCATAAAAAGGAAAGAAGCGGCAAAGGGTTTGGGAAGTAACACAAGGGGAGAAGCAGCAAGGGGTCTGGGAAGTTCGGAGGGTGATGCAGACGCGGGGGGAAAAGCAGCAAAGAGTTGGGAAGTTCGGGGAGAGTGCAGATACGGGGGAAAAAGCAGCAAAGGGTTACAACAGGGACACACGGAGAAGTACACAGAGGGAGAGATTGGAGCGGGGGAAAAACAGACACGGGAAAGTTCAGGGAGAGATCGGGACAGCGGGAAGACCAATTCAAACAGCAAAAACCTTATCTATCATCTAACTTAATCAAATTTATATAAAATGACAAGCAGCTTATACAGAGCTTATACAGAGTAACAAAACAGGTACAGAATACAACCAGGCAATGGCTTTTTAAATCTATCTTAACCAACGACTCAGCAAAACAACAATTCTAAGCAAAACTATAACAGGCAACTATACGGAGCAACAAAACAGCAAACTATAGCAAGGCAGGTGAAACTTACAAGCGCTACAATCTTAGCAAACTATGACTTATTAAACTAAAAAGCAAAACCTATGGTGCACCTTATGCTATGGGGAAGTCACAGAGGGCAGAGTGGTATGTGCCCAGGATACAGCTCCCAAGGGCAGCCCCCAAGGAAGCCAAGGGATGGTGGCTGCAGCAGTGGATACGGCTGAAAGCAGTGTGCCCCGAAGCAAAGCCCACAGGAGCAGAGCTTAGCAGCGGCACAAACTTATTTTTAGCGGCAAAGCGCCACGGAGTTTTTAAGAGAGGTTTTAAGACACAGACCAAGGTTTAGCTTGAGTCTGTGTGCTGGGAAACAGAGCCAGCAGCTAAAATAATAAAATAAAAGTATAGAAAGTTTCACAGAGGGATTTCTTACCAGTCCCCAAGGGCAGCAGCAAAGGCAGAAGCAGCAAGCAACATCAGAAGAAGCAAGGAGGGCTCGGTACGGTCTCGATAATCAGGAGATCTCTCAGGCAGCAATTCGTTCTTTCGTGGGGGGGGGTTAAAAAACGGGGGTACGCTCAAAAATAAAACGAGAGCGGAGAAAGGACCCCCCAGAACCCCTGGCTGATCAGACCAGGCAGCAATGCAGGAACCTTTCTGATGTTTGTTTCAAAAATGCCTGTTTTTAAAGGCAAACTCAGGCAGTTTCCCGCCAGTAATCCTGATAGGCTCCCTCTGTCACAGGGGAGGAGACACAGGGAAAAACTGCAGGTGAGCACAGAGACGTGCCTGGGCAGAGTCCTGAACAATAGGTGTGAGTTCACACCTCAGGACTCAAAAGCACATGAGGCCTATGACTCATGCCCAGGATCTCAAAAACACATTAGGTCTTGCAGCTCTGGACATTGCCTACCCTACACCAAGCCCAGGTTTAACAAGGTGATAACAGGACTAACCCTTTGAACAGGGCAATGGTCCCACTTAGCACGCAGCACAAGTGGCCATTCCTTTGAGAAGGGCAGTGGCCCTGGTAAACAACTTAACAGCCAGGGAGGGGCGGCCACAGGAGGAGAACAAAAACAAAATGGAGTATGGGGACAGCTGTAAGAAAGAAAATGGAATAGGGGGATAGCTGTAACAGACAATAGTCAAAACAAGTATAAGTTTATTTAATGAAGAACAGAAATTTAAGTAATAGCAAGTAGGTAGAAGTGTTGGAAACAATTTGTTACATGTAAAAAAAGATCATAATATACCTTCTAGAGCCCAGACTTCAGACACTTTTCTGTTTAATGAAGTTTAGATCACCCAGAATCTTTGCAGCATTTTCCAGTGAGGTAGGCTGGGATCCTTCTTTTGTAAGACATAACCCTCTGGCAGTTCATCTCCTTAGTGAAGGATCAAGAATATAACTTGGCCCCCTTAGATCCATCGGGACAGTCCTCTGTTCTTTTTTATAAACAGGACACTCCCTGCTCTGTCTTTGTGGCCTCTCTCTTATTCACCTTGCTATATTTTAATCAGCATCTGGCTCTGCATGCAACTAATCTCACTCTGTGAGACACACAATGCATAATATACATCTGACCAGACAAAGAGAGAGAGGCATCTCCTACTCCCACACTCTCAGATACTCTGCTGAATTAGGACCTCAGTGCTTCTGTGTAATGTTTGGTCACAGTATCCTTAATGAAATCAGAGAATTATGATGTAATCAGGAATGATTTGCAAGGAGGATTTTGGACATCTCTTGGCAGGTCAGGGGCCCCATTCAGCACCCAGGGAAGCTATGAAAAAAAGTACCAGTGTGGCTTTATGGTGTGCTGGATTGAGTGCTGAATGAGGATTGTAACAGCTTTGGCTGTATAATGACTTTACAAGCAAATCTCCCATCAAGAAACATCTTTATAATTACTTTTGTTAGTTTATTTTACTACTGATATTTACTTTCTGGACAAAAGTAAATTAGCCATTTAACAAGTGCTATATATTTTACATAAAAAGATCAATATTTCAGTGGCAGTTTTTTTTAACAAACCCATTAGTATTTTTAGCCATAATGCCAACAAACATTAAATGCAGTCCCTATTTAATGTAATTTTCATGCAGTCGTAGAGGTTCATGGGGTTTGAAATGTGTGTTTACAGGAAGTGTCAAATCATTAATCCAAGCCTCTCTGGAGGCATGACCTCAGTTACAGGCACAATGATAGTAATTTCTCAAGACTTTTGACTTCTCATCAGGATGTCCCTTCTGCTTGTACGGTTGATTGGACCTAATAGACTGCATGATAATAATATACTCATACTCATGTTATGTCCTAATGTGATGTATAATGTAGCTAAAAATGACTATTTCTTTTGAGACAAAATATACAAATGTATTCTTTATGTGAGTGTATGTTGCATTGTTTAAAGGCAGCAGTTCTAATGACCCTCTTTGTGCAAACTTTAAATATTTCATTACTCAATGAGCTTTGCTAAAATCGATAAGATTTGGATATTTATGTAGATAAAATTCTTCAGTCATGAATGAGTCAGAACTTGAGTAAATTTTGGGACAACGAATTCTTGAACAATACAAAACATCCACTACTTTCTCATTTGTCATGTTTCCCTTTCCCAGACTGACTCATATCACTCTCTTGTTACAAGCTGATCAAGGTCTGAAATGCTATCTGAGTCTAAAGTCTGTGTGTGCTCCTGCATTTCTCATTCAGTCAAAACTCAAATTGAAATGGGTACTTTAAATAACATACCTAACCTTTGAAGCTGATAATGCCCCATTCTAGCACTGAACTCTGTGTGGACACAGGACTGTGGCCACATAAAGCTTAGTGCAGTTTCGTGGCATAGGAGTTGGATTTTCTAGATCCATGGAGGCAGTGGGGTAAGGAACCCCTACTGACTGCTACACCCCCTGAGGTTGCAGGAGCTTCTGTGACAGATGGTAAACATAATGGTTGACTCCACCTGGCCTAGCACTTACCCACTCCCAATTGTCGTCCTGCCATGTGACAGCATTCAGAGAGCCCCACCAGAGTGTGAGGTGCTCCAGAGCAAAACAGTTACAGATTCAGATAGCTCCATCACTTGCAATAGATGGAAGGTTGATAATCACAGCAGCTTCCAAATGCTAGTATAATTATATTTGCCAGTTCTAAAAAGCACAGAACCCAATGTTTCACAGAGCCTACAGCTCCTTCCCCTTCTCCCTCAGCACAACATATAAACAGAATATAAATATAATTACTACTTATTTGCATTTTTTGATGTATATAACTGGTTTATTATCCCAGCAACAGAATGATAGGATGATTTGAAAATAATTAAACAATGTATGGAAAATATTCAAAATAGATATACATAATGTAGATCAAGGGCATTCACTAGTGAACAAGACAGGTTTTTTTAAGGCCTGATCCTCTACCACTGAAGTCAATGGGAGACCAGGCCTTATGTCCATGATTGTATGCAAGGACATTCCAAGTTTGAAAAGTTTATGGAAACTTAGTGATGCTTTCCAAAAGTATTGGGTGGAAAATGCTCATCAGCTCCTTCGAGTTTGCTACCTATCCCTATACAATTTCAAAAAACACTTTGTCTGTTAGTGCACTTGTGAGAGTCTCTTCTTTTGCGCAGCTGCGTTGCAATACAAAGGACCCCCAGAGCTTCAACTGCTAGACAAAATAAATGTTTTAACCTCCCCACAATACCTTTAAAGACTAGGGGTCTGGTTACTACCTGGGATCTTTACTCTTTCTATGGGAATTTCTCTGTAGTCTTCCCTCTTGCATACATATGAAGTGGCCAGCATAGTCTGTCCTCACTAGGGGGCCAGAAAGAGAAGGTATTGGTATGTATTCCAGCTTCAGTGCCAGTTACTCAGTTGGCATTCTTCACTATCACTCACATTGTGTTTGATGTATATCCAATTGCTTTTCAAACATGTACAATCTATTTTTGAATGGGTGAATGGAAGGGCAGGGAATGGACCATTATTTTCTTTTCAATTATTTCATGATATTAATTAATCTTCTTATTATGTTAATACAATAATATACTTCAACAGCTGGGTATGTCTGAGAGGTGGTTGTGGTGGTAGAAATCTAGAGGCGAGCAGGCTGGCTTACCTGTGTCTCAGTTGACGATGTTGACGTATCACTGTTTCTCCTATTGTTCCTTCCCTGTGTACTGGGATTTTTAACAATGAAAGCAGGTCCATTTCAGGTCTTTTCAGGGCAAGAAACACTAAGTGGGATACAAAATTTGTTGTCCATCCTGTTTATTCAGCCTTCTGTGTGGGAGCAGTAGCTGCAGCTTTTGTAGCTAGGAAATAGACTCCTGAAAATGGAGCTCTTAGGCCTAATGGAGATGACTAATCTAAACATTGCTGTTGCCCATTCTGCTGCTCTCTGGGCCTCTACCTCATTGTGGACCCCTGTTGCTCAGTAGCATCTTGGCAAGTACTTCTCCAAATGTTTTCTTCTTTTTTTCCTCTGACAGCAACTAATTCATACTTTTGAATCTACGCTCTTCCTTGTTCAAAACTCTGTACCTACAGACCCTTATATGTTAAATGCCATTTCATATAACATCTGTATAGAAGGATATTGATCTTTCGCTACTTTAAGTAGGCCAGGAATACCAAATTGAAACCAGAATCAGTGTTGCTTTTGGTTTTTGGCTTGCAAAACCAAAACACAAGGACTGAGTGTTTTGTCAAAACAGCTCCATTTAGCCCACATCTAAATGGAGACATGGCCAGGATGAAAGTCGTACAGTATACAAAAGAGTCTGCATTCTGATCCATTGCTGGTTTAATGATCATAAAAATATCTTCAGTGTTTAAAAATTAAACATTTTGTTTAAATATTAAACAGTGACATTTTTTCCAATTGTTAAATCTGGGTTACAGCGGGTTGGAACATGATTTAGTCTCTTCAGATGGAACTCACACTGAACTAGTGTTACAAATTATGTCAGGGTTTTAGCAAATTGCTGCTACCAGCGAGAGGCTGAGAAATGTCAATTGCCATTAAAATTCTATTATCAATTATACTTCTCATTATTGTTCAGAGTGACAAATGTTTTACCTTATGGACTTTCTGATTGCTCAGTGGTAAAATAGATTCAATTTGTTTTGTAGTTTGTTTCCTTCCACTTCACATAACACAGGATTTGTTCTTTCTATTTTGTCAGATACAAAACTATTTTCCAAGAAAGGAAAATGTTCTTTTACAGAAATCTGCTCATTTGTGATTCTAGTTGAAGATATTCTAGTTGTTTTGCTATCTTGATAAGAAAAAGATGTCCAAAATTTAATAATGTAGGGTGGCACTGAAAGAAGATGAAAAATGCATGTTCCAGATCATGAAAAACAGTTCATTTAAAGTAGATTATGTATTGCATTGTATTCATACCGCAATTTCGGAAGCAGAAGGGGAACAAAGGATTTAGTGGAATAAAGCAGTGCTGGTAGTTTGTGCAGTAGCAAGGGAAATAACATCAATTATAGGGCAATTTTTAATACTTGTTCTAATGCTATCCGATGAGCTGTCTGCATTCAGTAGAAATTGAGTGACTTTGAAAAGGACCTACTTCCCATGCAAATGTGTCTTTATGTTGTGGAAGTTTGGGGGTTATATCTGTGTCTCCAGTCTGATTTTGTGAAAACCATGTAGTATTTCAGCCTTTATTTTGAGAGTAAACTTGACTAGGTCCATATACAGTAGAATAGCATCCCAATACAGTAGACTGATGACCACCCACAAGGGGGACTCAGACAGGGTTGTAACATAGTCGTTGTACTAGAAATAAAGGTTCTGAATGAGATAATCACAGAGGGATACATTCTGTTTACCCTCCCTACTGTGAGGTGGTGAGGGAAGAGTGTCTATGGTATAGGAAAGCTCTCTCTGCATGCACTGAACAGGAGAATGGTGGGACCAACCTAAGGTATGAGTGGGGATGGGAGAGTGGGAGCTACTGTTATGTATATCAACATACACTATTCTCACCATGAGTGTCAGGAAGGGTGCAGACACGTGGGACAGCATTAATGGCTCCAGAGTGCTTCCAGTTTTGCTTTATAGATGCAGACAACAATTACTTTTCTATTTCTCACCCCTGGCCAACATCCATGGAGCAACTAGCCTAGCCAACATGGGCTCTGCATTGAGGACAAAATTTGGTCCAGGAGAAAGAGTTTTTTAAACTTGATTACTACAAAAAATTAGTATGAATAATTTTGAAGTAGTTACTAACCTCAGCTTTTTATAACTGCTTTTCTTATCTGTCCATGTTCTTCCTATTTGCCACTGGAGGTGACTATTATTTTCTTAGAATAATTCCTAACTGTCTGTTGGGCTGGTAGTGAGGATAATAATTAAGGGCTTGAGGAAATGCTTATAAAGGTCCTCGCAAAACTAATGGAATTTTTGCTTAAGTAAACTCTAACAGATGTTAGGGGCTAGATTTTCAAATATATTTAGGTACCTAAAGACGCCAAAGGTGCCTAATGGGATCTTTAAAAGCTTTAAGCACTTAAATATCTTAGAAAATCCGGCGCCTTATGGATTGCATGATCATGTCTTGAATCCATGCCATGTAATCACAGAACTCCATTTTTATTGTATAAATTTCTTTAGAATAATGTCCCAGTCCCCTTCTCCAGATTTTACTGGCTAAGCTCATTGTTCTCTGAATATGTAAAATGGAATTCAAATTAGTGTGTTAATTAGATAAATTAAGCATATTGCCATCAACCACCAGTTTTATTGGTTTGACGCTAGTTAATAAAAGATTTACAGCAGAAATTAATGAATAATTAATTTTCAATTATCAGCTATTTTCTCCATTTTTCTGTTATTGTAAGATATCAATAAAAATTATGTTTTTTCTAGTATAAATAAAATTTGAGAATTTGTTTTTAAAATGAGTTAATCAATTAAATAGAACAGTTAATTGTTTTTCTTCATTAAAATAACTGGTACATCTCAAAGAGTTCTGAGATTTGATTCAATATAGATACAACATTTAGGTGCTTTGCTTAGAAGGTTATCCAGCTTTACCTGAACCTATTTAGACCAAAATGAGGCTGGAGATCTTAGAAGAACTGACTTCATACAGAATTTTACCATCAGGTTCCAGATGGGTTGAAAATATCCCAATCAGAGGCAAAAAATATTTCCATATTTTAGTTCAGTCTTTCTAAAAATCATCACACACACACGTGCGCGCGCACACACTTTTTGGAATCTCAGAAAGGGAGGTTGGTTCTTATTTTAAGCTGAAGAGTCTAATAGAACTTCCCGTTGACTGACTTTTTAAAGAACGAATGAAGCAATGTAACAGCCCATTTCAACTAGAAACATTTGTCCTGCAATTTCATATTTTAAGATATAGACTTGGTTAAAGGTTTGGTCCTTTAATCAATATCACATCAAATAATCACAGTTAATCAAGTTTATTAACCCATGAGTATTTGTCAAAGATCAGTCAGCACAAATACAGAAAGCTAAGGGTTAAATATTTTCCCACTCCATCAGTCTGGGAATATGACCTGCAGCATGGACTGTTCTGGAAATATAACTCACTGCTTAGGGGTATATGTACACACCTTAGGTTGTTACCATGGGCACGAAATCCCCCAGATTAGTTTGCATCATTCTTACTTGAAAATTTCCATTCCCATGCAGTCTGTACTTCCTACTGAGGTTGTTTTTATGCCTAGTTTCTAGCAACAATTATATCAGTTGCTTATTTTCACAAACCTCAGCAAAATACTTCCTCCTCCCTGTGTGTACAAAGCATAAAAGCTTACACAGTTTTTAATCTATTTCAGTAGAGAGGATGATGAGAAAATGGTTCACTTAAAAAAAATACTATTGGCTAAATAATTTTGGTAACAAACTCATCCCCTGTCAGCTGATTGGGATGAGGGCAGTCTTGTCTAGTGTTTGGAGCAAGCATCAGAAATCAAGGATTAGGGTCAGAGCCAGAGTTGGCAATCAGAAGTCAGAGCCCAGGGTCAAACCAGAGGGCAGGAACTGGATGCTAGAACCAAGGGTCAAGCTGAAGTCAGTAGTCAGAAGCCAAAGCCACAGGTCTAGCCAGACCTCAGGAACCAGAGTGAATAGAGTAGTAGATAAAAGAGGTTCAAGGATGGGGATGGAGAGGGGTAGTCACAGTGGTGAGCATAAGCACTGAACAGGCAGTGAGACACTGATGCTGGCTTAAGAATACTGGTCCCTGTAGCCAATCAGGTGGCCTGGCCAATCATGCAGCCTGCTGCAGGCTAGCTGTATTGATGAGGCTTAGCTCTGCTGCAGACCCTGATTCCTGACATATCCTTAGCAGATAGAAAGACTGAGTTTCAGTGACAGGAGGTTACAGAGAAAATGGGTTTATAAAGTAACATCATGGCTCTTTAATCAATAAGCAGCAAAAATTAGCATGGCAGTGAACAGAAGGGGATGTTTCTTTATCAGCATTCCACAAGATTCAGTCAACAGACCCATATTCCAGCCTCTTTAAAAAGGCTTACAAGAGTGCCAATTTCCACAAAATATTTAGCTTTTGTTCACAAACATTCTAACATATAAAATTACTGTAAATTTAAGAATTGAACACACTGCATGCTTGTGAAAATGGGACAGAAATATATCCATATACTTTAAGAGAACTTTAATCTGGGCCAAATTCTGATGTCATTTACACCAGGATAAATCCAGTCAGAATTTATTCTTCGGTGCTCTGATTATTCAGCAGTTTCATGTACAACACAGAGCGATTCCTCTAACTGTAGAGGAAATGATGGGCAAGTGGATAAAACATAGAGCACAAGCATCAGAAAATATTCATCCTGTTCTTGGTCCTGCTAAAGACTCTGGGTGACTGTGGCAAAGATATCTAGGGACAAATCTTGGCTTCCTTGAAGTCAGTGACAAAATGCCTATTGCTTTCAAAAGCACTCCATATCCTTAACCTCTTTGTGTTCCAGTTTTCCATTTGTAAAATGGAAATGATAATATTTTCTTTAGACTATGGGGCAGTGAGATACATAATTAAATATTTGCGAAGTGCTTTTTTATCTTGGCCTGGAAGATTTTTTTATAAATGGAATGAATAATGTTTATTAAAAATATGAAAAACAGTTCTGCGGTGACAAAGTGAAAATGAGCATGATTTTCTAGGTATTTCAGCAAATATCTTTCAGAGAAGCAGGGACGGGGGAATAATCAGATAGGCTTTAAGTTGTAGTTCCACCCTATACATTATTATTCTATATTACAGCTCATTGCTACCCTCTGTGACTCCTGTGTAACTCAGGATATTACAGAGTGCAGAAAGTGTACAAGAGTGTGACGGAGACTGAATCCCAATATTTTACTTCTTATCTGAAATAAAATGGCAAAACAAGGATCGTGAGAATGAAAACACCAATACATATCATTGGAATTAATTCTGCTGACATTTGAAACACACAGATGTTGACTGAGCCCCATTTCAGACAGATTCTAATCACTGAAATGCCTGCTGGAATAGTTAATTAAATTCTTTCCTAAAACCTGGGATTTTAGTTTACCTGCCCTACAATATGAGTTTCCCAGGTAATATGTTAATATTTTGGTTGCATAGTGCCACTCATTCTGTTGTTCTTTGTTTCATGAATAATTTTTATAAGAGCAATTTCCATTTAGGAAAAAAGTAAAAAAGGATATCAATGGCTATTAATTATGGCAGTGATTAGTAATTATCTTTTTTCTTTTCCAACAAGAAAGAAATAACACATCTTGTTTCAAATTAATATAGTAAACACATTCCTCTCATTTTACCAAATGGAGTCCAAAAATATGGTTCATGTAATGTAGTTCACATAGATAATTCCATGTGGTATTATCGTAAGTATCTGAAGCATGAATGCAAGAGACTTGACACAACAGAAAATGATCCTGTAGACCTTACCTAATACTCCTTAATTTAGTTTATTTCTCTATACATGTACAATTAAAACTGCTTCTTTGAATTAGTCTATGCTGCAGTGGTTGCTCCTTAGCACTGTCATAAACAGATAGCTAAGGGTTAATGTTTCTTTTACCTGTAAAGGGTTAACAAAGGGAACCACACACCTGACCAGAGGACCAATCAGGAAACCGGATTTTTCAAAGCTCAGGGAGGGAATTTTTGGGGTGTGTCTTTTGTCTGTGTCTCTGCTCTAGTGCTCTCTCGGCTCTGAGAGAGGATCTCTCATACCTTCAGATTTTCTAATCTTCTGTTTCCAAAGTGTGAGTAACAAAGGTAGAAGACAATCAGGTTTATATTGGTTTTTGTTTACTGTGTGGTAGTTTGCTGGAACATGTTAAATTGTATTTCTTTATTGGATAAGCGCTGTTTATTCATTTTTCTTTAAGCAATAACCCCTGGATATGTCACTATACAGAGATCATTTTTATGTCTTTCTTTCTTTATATTAAAGCTTCTTTTAAGACCTGTTGGATTTTTTTCCCAGTTAGAACTCACCAGGGAATTGGTGGGGAGGAAGGAAACAGGGGGGAAGGGAAAATCTCTTTGTGTCAGAGTTGCAAAGCTTACCTTTGCAGGGACTCTGACTGAGGGTGAAAGAAACTTGATCTCTCTGTTTGCATTTCAAGGACTTGAAACAGGGTGATTGTCCAGGGCCATCTAGGGAAGGGAAGTCTGGGAGGAAATTAAGAGGTGACAAGGGGGGGCGGTTATTTCCCTTTGTTATAGACTCAGGGCATCTGAGTCTTGGGGTCCCCCAGGGAAGGTTTGGGGAGACCAGAGTGCGCCAGACACTGGAATCTGACTGGTGGCAGCGCTATAAGATCTAAGCTGGTAATTAAGCTTGGAGGTTTCATGCAAGCACCTGCATTTTGGACGCTAAGGTTCAGAATTGGGACTTATGCTTATAACAAGCACGGACTACAAAGTCATAGTGAAGGCAATCTCGACATGGTCCATCCTGACCAGACCTGCACCGTCCTGGGCTGCACCATCTTTGATAATTTTTATCTGGTCTGGGACCTCCTTCAGATCAGGTGTAGAGATGGTCTGTCGTTCGTTCTCCTGTTCCTGGACCAGGAGAATGTGTTTGACAGGGTGGATCATTGGTCTCTCTTGGGCACTCTGCAGGCATTTGGCTTTGGGGCCCACTTTGTGGATTTTCTCCAGGTTCTGTATCCTTCTATGGAGTGTTTAGTCAAGCTCCACTAGACCCTGAATGAACCGATCATCTTTGGTTGAGCGGTGCATCAAGGCTGCCCACTGTCAGGCCAAGTGTACACTGTGGTCATCAAGCTCTTCCTCCCTCTCCTCTGCAAGAGGTTGATGGAGTTGGTGCTCCATGAGCCAGAATTTTGGGTGGTCAGGGACAGGTGGCATGCAATCTCCTTCCTCAGTCATGCTCCAGACCAGTAGGTGGAGCACGGGTCTGCTGCTCTATCTGGGCATATACCTTTCCACCACCCATCTCCGTCCTCTAGAGAATTGGCATGACTTGGAGGGCAGGCCAGCTGAGTGGCTGTGGAGATGAATGGGACTGCTCCAGTGCCTTTCTCTGTAGGAGAGGGCACTGGTGCTTACACAGCTGGTCCTGTCCATTCTCTGACACCGACGTAAAACCCCCTGAAGAGGCCCAGTGCAGCCCAGGCCTGGGAACCCTGGCCCACTTTCAGAGGCTAACTCTGGAGTTCTTTTGGCCAGGGCTGCACTGGGCCTCTTCAGGGGGTTTGAGTCTCCCTTGGAGGGTCGGGGGACAAGGCCTGCTCTGCCTCCGCAGTCAGGTCCATGTCTTCTGCCTCCAGGCTCTGCAGATACTCCTTTACAGTGCAAGCAGTCTGTCATGGAGCGTCCTGGCATGTCTTTCTCTGCCGCCTCCAGGGGCTCTGATATGACTGACAGGTCTTTTATCTTCATCTGAGAGGTCTTCTGTGAGACATCTCCAAGCTTCTGGTCTTCTACTAGGACCTCCTCCAGACCCGGAAGCTGGTCTTGGCCATCAGGTCCATAGCAGCTGATGAGGGGGGAGATCTCTCACAGACCCTCTGCTACACAACACCCAACTTGGCATGCAGGGGGCGAAATCTCCCTCGGTGCACTGGAGGTTGGTCCTGGCAGGTACCAACAGGATCAGAGACCACCTGGACTACGACCAACATATGCAGCTCTGCACCCCTTACGTGCCCCCGGTGCATACTCCAGGAGGTGAAGGCAGCCTTGCCACCCACCTCTCAGGCTTTCTTTGAGCAGGTCCTGCAGGAGGGTGTTCCTTCCTGCCCCTCACTCATGGCCTGCCAGATCTTGTCATTGGGCCCTTGCACCTCAATTCCCCCACCTCCCGGCCACTCCCTCTGCAAAACCTGAGCCAGCTGCATGACCTGCAGCTGGTTCATTTCCAAACCATGCCTAGGACACAGCTGTACACATTCATGCTCCATGCCTTTCACTTTCTCACCCTCATATCCTGCACTGACACCAAGTGGCAGGACCTCCTACCATCTATGGTGGGTGAGGAGCCCCAAGTGCCAGTTTGTATTCCACCTGGGTTTCTTGGCCTGCCGTGGATATTGGTTGGTGGCTCCTCAACTCTTGCCCCTTTTGTGGTGTGAGGGAGACCTTGGCACACATTTACTTTGAGTGCACCAGTTTGCAACCCTTTTTCCAGCTCTTCTAGAACCTTCTCCTTAGTTCTGACTGCACTTCTCCCCACACCTCCTGATTTATGCACACCCCATCTGTGTCCCATGAAGTCATAAGATGTCCTTGTCAACCTCCTGGCACTGCCATACCAGGAGGAGGATGTTGGATGGGGAGGTGCTCTGCAACTGGGAGGCCTATTTCTGCTCCTCCCTTCACTTACATATCTGAGCAGAGTTCCTCTGAACCGTATCCACTGGCTCCCTAGAATCTTTCAAGGAGCAGTGGGTGCTGTCTAGGGTTCTCTGCTGTGCCCCCTTTAGCTTCCTGCTTTTGACCCTGTGAGCTTGACCCAGTCCCTGATTTACATGAGTTGTCCCTCTGAAATTACTCAGGAACTGGGTCCAGTCGCTCCTCCCCTTTGGCTGAGGAGAGGGGCCTTTAGCTGTGGACAGGCTTGTGCCTGCTCATCCCTGGATTCCCAATAAGTGCAGTGGTTGTAATTGAACCACTGTATTACAGGGGAGTATGTAACATTAAAAATAAACAAACACTCCAACGTATTCCTTATTCTGGGTTACGCAATGCAACCTGTCTTTTGTGTTTTTCTTTTCGACTGCAAATTCTTTGGTGCAGGCTTGGTCTTTATTTTTTGTTCATACCACTAAGCACACTGTTGGCACAGTCATAATTAATAAGTGAGTGATGGGACCACATTGTAGGATGCGCTCCTGGGGGGACTGAACAGGGGAAGAGAAGTATCTAGTTTGTGGTTGCTGTAGGAACAACAGCAGCTGCTGCCAGCTTCAGGGGATGAGCTAGAGGCAAAGCTGTAAATAGGAGAATGGTGGGGCTCCCTAGAGTGTCCTTTCAATTCTGAAAAGTAGCCCTGGATGGTTCATATGTTGACAATTAAAATATTCTGTCACAACATTTTATTCTCCATCAGCTGTGCTAGTAGACAAATAGGGTCCAGTTTTCACATAAACAGCAATTTCTTAAATATTTTATTATACTTAACCTGGAAAACTGTTTCTTGATGGAATCAGTATAAAAATCTCTGTTTCGGATTTTGTGGGGTCATGTGATTTCTTAGGGAGTGTTGAGGAACAGAAATAAATGAGACACTATAAAAACATAAGAAAGGAGCCATTGTAAATTCTTGTAATGTTAAAAATACTTAGTCATTTTACTCTAAATGTTCAGAACACATATTAGACACTTATCCCCAAACCCCCAAAAATGTCAAAGCAGGAGGATTCCTCTCTCTTTTTGGAGTTACAGAGTAATCACAATCAGTCTTATAGTGGGACCATGGCTGCAACCTTAACTATACAATGGCTTATCGCATAATAAATATCATGCATTTGCAGAGCCAGAACTATAATTGTAGTCCCATATCTTCAAAATCAGAGACCTCTATCACTTAGACCTATCCTCCATTAACGTACCTATCAGTGGCTATTAGCCAGATGGTCAGGGGCACAACTCAATGCTCCAGATGTCCTTAAACTTCCTCTGGACAGAGGTGGGACTGGATAACAGGGAATGGATCACTCAATAATTGTCCTGTTCTGTTTACTTTCTCTGAAGCATCTGGCACAGGTCACTGGCCCTTGCTAGGGGGAGGGATAGCTCAGTGGTTTGAGAATTGGCTTGCTAAACTCATAGTTGTGAGTTTAATCCTTGAGGGGGCCATTTAGAGAACTGGGGTAAAAATTTGTCTGGGGATTAGCCCTGCTTTGAGCAGTGGGTTGGAGTAGCTGACCTTCTGAGGTCCCTTCCAGCCCTGATATTCTATGATTAAGACAGGTCTGAACAATATGGTCATTCTCACAAGCTACATATGGCAATCTGTTACCTTCCAACTATAAAAGCACCTTTAGTTATGTTCTATCCAACCTGCAATAAGTGAATCAAGGCCAATTTGTGCACTCTGTTTCACTCATACAAATTTTGCTTAATCACATCTTCAGTTATATCAGGGGTAAGAATTATTTCAAGAGAAATGAAACTATCCTATGTGGAAATTGTAAGGGGTAACAATGTGTTTTTGAGCTAAAATGAGGCAAAACCATATATTTCAAAAGAAAATAATTGTTCTTAAATCAAAATCAGTCTGGCAAATTTCCCTCAAACTTTTCATACAGTTTCCTTTGCCTTCAAGCTAAATGTAGACATTTTCAAATTATCAATTTTTTAAGCCATCATCATCAAGAAAGAGGCAAAAAGAGTGCTTTGTAAAGGAAGCTAGTTGCAACCTTACTGCCTCTCCACAATAAATGTTTGTGATATAAATCAAGGGAACAAAATATTAATTACCCTAGTTATTAATGTCTACATATGGCATAATAACCTTAACAATGAAGACTTTAAGAAGCTGGTATAATTTTCATAAATATTAAAGCCAGTATTATACAATTATTATTATCTTTATTACCACAACCACCTAGTCACCGACCAGGACCCCATTGTGCTAGGCTCTGTACAAATGCAGAACAAAAGAGATGGTCTTTCCTCCAAGACCTTACAGTCTAAATATAAGACAAGAGACAAAGAATGAATACAGACAGATTGGGGAGTACAAGGAACAATGACACAATAGCGATCAGCATGACAAGCAGTGGTTTCAACATACCAGCAGCCTAGCCATTGTCAAGTTTTTTAGTTTTTACAGTATATTCCCATAATATAATTTTTTGTATAAATGTTTGTGTTCTTAAGAAACTTGTGAAATTTGAATTATTTGTGTAACATTGATGAAGTTGGACTTCATTAACATGGGCTAGTTGTAATACAATCAGGTAAGCACTGGAGATTCCCAAGTACAAGAGGCAGGGAGAATGCTGATAAACATGAAAACACAGCTGTTCACAGTAACTATGAGTAGGGCAGGTGTTCTGGGCATACCTACAGTAAACAGGCATTAAATTGCCAGCTGGCTCATCTCTAATTGAAATAGATTTTCCTCTTCTTAGCATTTTGCATATCATGATGGCCTCAGTGTGATGATCCCTAGTGTGCCTCAGATCCCGCCATGTGAGAGTCTGAATAAAACTAGTGGCAGAGAATATGCAAACAGGAGCTTTTAGGGTCCCTGGAGCAGAAGTGTGAGATCATTGACATTTCTTTCCCTCCAAACTATTAAACCAATCCAGCACATATCAATAATGCATAAATTGGTTAAGAAATGACCTAGCCCTATATTCTCTCAGCACCAGTACTCTCTTTTACAATGAACTTTCAACAAGCTCCATGGACACCTCTGCCCTTTCTACAATCTCCTCAGAAGGCAATAATGCTTTTGATGATTTTAATTAGCATCTAGGAAGGGAATTTGTGAGAGGTAAATAGTAGATCAATAGATGTTTCTGAGATCACAGGAAAGAAGATTAACCAGTTGGCTGGGGGAGAGGACATGGAAGGTAAACTATGATAGATTAGTTCCTCCTAGTCATGGACATTTGGTATTGTCAGTCATGAGATGCTGCTGGTTCATCGCAGAGACGGGCAAGAATAAGAAGCAGCATACTGAGATCTCTCTGTTCTTCACTCACAGGGGGGACATTATAGGCAACTTCATCTTTACCTCCCAGCTTCATGGGTGGGTACTTGATATAACATTATTATTTATGTGCAAACAGGTTGTGCACATGGGGCCAAACTCTTCCACTCTGATTCACGCTGAGCAGCTCCTTACTCCAAGTAGCCCCATTGAAATGCACGATAAGACAGAATCTGGCCCAGAGCTAGACTGTGTTAGTGTTTTCTTAGAGCTGCTTCTCTCATTCTCTCTCCCTTCTTACCACCTACTATTATGGCATCTTATCTGATATTACATTTTAGCTTGTGGTGCAGCGAGGACTGTGTTGGAATAGAAGGCTCTGTAGCAACACATACCAGCAGAGCCCATTTGCAAACAGACAGCCTACAGTAAGGAGTGTGGAGTTGTGCCTCTCTGTTTTTATGGATCAGCCTGCTTTGTTTTGCTCTGCTTTTAGAGTCTTGTATTATTGTTCTGTGTTCTCAGAAATAGAGCATTGCTACTTTGCAACCTTCCAGTAAGAGTTTTCATCGTTTCTTTGTATGCTGTGAAGCATAACAAAGCTCTTTGTGTCTGATCATATGTCCTCCTACGTATTTGTACTGTGACCAGCTTATGGGGGTCTCAATTCTGATGTGGGGCTTTTAGGCACTGCTGCAATACAAGTAAAAGAAAACCAACAATACTAATCACTAATAGCATCTTGACATGTGCACAGCATGACAGATAAGACTAGCATAAGGATATCCTGAGGCTATTGTATCATCTTTGTAAATGTTATCTGCATTTTTGAGAGCTATACCTCGGAATCATGAAAACTTCAAAGACCATTATGCTGAGATGTGCCCAATGATATGGGCCCATGGAATATTCATAGTCCTTTGTATTACTAAGTGTTGTATGTATTTGTGTGTTCCTGGCTTGGTGGGTGGGTTTCTTGTGCATCTCTCATTAGGAAGCTTAGATGGCACGCTTCCCCTGCCAAGTATAACGACTATTGTGGAGGGCACAATCTAAGGTGCCTTGCTCTCTCTATGCATTGTATTGGGAGCCTAGGCACCTAACTCAGTGGCTGTGGATCACAGTGTCATTCCTATGATTGTCTAGGTGCCTAAAATTTAGGTGCTGTGACACTCAGCATTGCAATTCCTAAGTCCCTTCATGGGTTCCACCCTTAGCCTCTATGTGCATCTCCATCTGCAAAATGGGGATTAATAGTACTTCCCTACCTCTGAGGGATGTTGTGGGGACAAAGAAATTAAAGATGCTGAGGTGCTCAGATATTATGGCAATGGGGGGCCAGATAGGTATCTAAGATAAACAGATAGATTTGAATGATAGCTTTTCACTTTAATTACCTCATTGTGCCTATATTTGTAACATTTGGGCAGTATTCAGAAAGAGATCCTTAATTAGTCTAGTAAATGAGCAGGTTGAATGATTAATTAGTTCACCTAATACCTCATTGGAATTAATATTGTATTTTTAAATAGTTTCTTGATTGAAAGCTAATGTCTTAGTAATGAGTAATATATCAGCCTGAGAATGCCATTAAGCTCAGACTGAGAAATGACTAACATGACAGGGAATACATCAGCCCATACATAGAAATGAATTCTCTTCAATAGACATTTTCTTTTTGTGTTGAGGGATTTACAAAGGATTCCTGGTAAGTTACACACTCTCACCCAAAACAAGAGACCAAGACAAAGTTTGTGACAAAACATTTACCTACACTGTCTATATATTCTCCAAGAAAAAAAGAGACAGAGGTAAGAGAAAGTGTTACTGGCAGATCAGCACCATCTACCATTTTGCAGTGAGGTTCCTTTGAATTATCACGTGTCATTTATGTGAACTAGTAAGTCAAACAATCTAAGAACTGGAAAGCGACTTGAGTAATAGTTTGTTCCTAAACTCAACCATTTCTGGTTGCTATCAGATTACATATGGTACAGAGACAGACGAAACAACAAAAAATAATCAGTGGAGCTCAAAGGTGTTTGTCAGGCTGAGTAACAGGTTCTTACAGTTTGCTCCATGGTGGACAAAGACCCAAAGGGAAAATGCCACCTGGGAATCCACTCCCAGTTCATTCTAACTCCTTTTGTCTTCTGCCCATTCTGTTCTTCTCTGACCCCGTGCAGATTCTACTGAGTACTTTATAACTATCTAAAGGACAGCTTTAATATTAAGATAAATAGGACTTGTCTGTGTTTATTTGAATTTGAACAACATAATGATCAATCCCTAGAACAATAAGTTAAGCAGGAGATTGGTCTTGTTGTGTATAAGATTTTCTCTTTCAATAAAACATTATTAAAATGCCAATAATAATGTTCCTGATCACTTTATGCGTTTTACAGAATTACAGTAACCTTTCAATCAATAGATTTCAGAAAAATATAATAGTTATACAGTCCTAGATTTTCAAGCTCACTCAGAGACATCAGTAGCTTTCTCCTACACACAATGCCAGATTTAGATGATGACTATGATAGGGAGAGAGGGCTTTTTTCATAATCAGACTTACCTCAACAGACTCAATGCTATTACACACTTATGATTTATCTAAATGTATTCTATTTCAGAAATTGAATTGCAGCATGTCTCTGACTGGATGGTGTCCCTTTTCCTCCAACTAGTTTGAGATCTGGACAAAAAAAATGTTACAGACATTTAAGATACCTGTATGTATTAATGCTATGGAGGAGGGAGTGAACAGTGGGTTGGTGAGATTTGCTGGTGCATTAAACTGTTTGCAGCAGGGGATTAAACTGCATAAGGGCAGATTAAATTTAACTACGCATGAAAGTTACAATAATGCACAATGGTAAAAATAATTTAACCCTTTAATATATATTAAACTTGCAGGAAACTTCATAGAGTCTAAGGTCGGAAAGGGACCATTGTGATCATCTAGTTTGGCCTCCTGTATAACACAGACCATAGAACTTCCCCAAAATAATTCCTGCAGCATATTTTATAGAAAAACATCCAATCCTGATTTTAAAATTGTTAGGGATAAAGAATCCACCTCAATCCTTGGTAAATTGTTCCAATGGTCATTTACCCTCACTGTGAAAAAGTTATTCCTTATTTCCAGTCTGAATTTGTCTAGCTTCAGCTTCCAGTTGTTGAATGATGTTATACCTTGCTTTGTTAGACTGAAGAGCCTATTATTGAATATCTGTTCACATAGGTACGTATAGACTGTAATCAAGTCACCTCTTAACCTTTTTTTTTGTTATCTTTTCCACAAATATGGGACAGAAATATTTATTGAACACTTCTCCCTTTTCTGCATTATTGTAATACCATTGTTAGGATTACTTTTGTTCCTAATACACTTTAAAAACTCCTTATTTTCCCCAATTACTGTCCATAGATTGCTTCTTGTGTCTCTTTGCTTCTCTTATCAATTTTCTACAGTTCCTAGCTTCTGATTTCTATAATCAATTTCCCCTTTCTTGCACTTTTACTATATTATTTTTATAGCAGCCTTCACTTCCCTTCTAAGTCAGGTAATTTTAAATTCTTTTTTTAACCAATACAATCTTTTCCCTCAGTTGTGGGATTGTGTCTTTTGAGGCCTTTAGTAAAGTGTTCTTAATCAATAATCAGAAAAAAATTGAATGATAAAATGCTTCCTCCTAATTGATTTGGGTTCTAATTGTTTTCATCTTTGTGAAATTGGCCATTTGAAAGCACCACATATATATATTAGTGGTCTGGACTTTATTATCAAATAATGATCACTTCTTGCTGAGCTACCTTTTATTTTAATTTCTGTGATCAGTTCCTCTTTTTCTGTCAAGGTGAGGTCTAATATAGAACTTTTTTTGAGTGAGGTAGTTAGAAATTATTTAGAAATCCCAAGTATGTTTTAATAGTGGCTGCATGAGAACTCCAGCATATGTCACTCAAATTGAAATTCTCCAAGATCATGAAGCTATTTTCCCCTACATATTATACACAGGTGTGCAAGAAGCCACCTAGTTCTTGTTCCCTAGTGTTATTTGGTGTTGTGTAGCAGACACCAACTAATATGCCTTCTTGTGCCATCGCTGCTAGGATGTTGATACACATGCATTCAAGATAATTTTCTTCCGAGTTATCAGTGACTTGTGAGGTGGAGGCTGTACAAACTATACAGTCTATTTCCCCACAGAAGATAGATCAGTGTTCCAGGAAACCAACCCCCACCCCCAGCCCTTCCCACTTACCTAGAAAGTACTTCACTTCCAGAATCTTCTGCCTCCCTTCACTTGTGGTGCCAGAAGCATCTCAGAGAATATTATTTAGACATTCTTTTTTTTTTCATCACACTTCCAAGTTCCCTGAAGTCATCCTATGTCTGTGAGCTATTCCACAATGCAGTGTCCTTAGTGCAGAAAGGAACCATTACCAGTGGATTCATCACCTGTTGATTTCAGAAGCCTTTCCAATCTTAGGGTATGTCTACACTACTCGCAGGATCGGTGGGCAGTGATCGATCCAGCAGGGGTCAATTTATTGTGTCTAGTCTAGACGTGATAGAAGACCCCCTAGTGCTCTCCTGGCAACTCCTGTACTCCACCACTGTGAGAGGTGCAGGCAGAGTCAGTGGGGGAGCGGCAGCAGTCGACTCACCAAAGTGAAGACACCGCAGTGAGTAGGTCTAAGTACGTCAACTTCAGCTACGTTATTCAGCTATTCACATAGCTAAAGTTGCATAACTTAGATCGATCCCCCCCCACAGACATACAGTAGTGTAGACCAGGCCTTAAAGAGTAGTATATCCTATACTGGAGAAAGCAAAACATGGTCTTGTTGTCTACTTGTCCCTTGCAGACTGTTCTTTTGATTATTCTTAGTACTGAATCCAGCCAAGGATCATCTGTCTGCCTTGGACAGTTGAAGAACTCTTTGTGAGTAAGCTTGATTTTTTTTTTGATTTTTTTTTTTTCAGGTTGGGCTCAGCTGCCATCTATAAGTTTGTTCCATATGTCTGTCCATACCTTTGGACAAACTGGATCTTGAGATCTTCCAGTTTCCATGATTAGAAACTCCTAGCTATGTGGAATATTTTCTTGTCCCCTTCTCTTTAGTAATCATAGCCTGCCCCTCCTCATCTGCCTCCAAATGTGCAGAATGCTGAGGGGAAAAAAAATAGGAGTCATGCCAATACATTGCTAAACAAATGTTAGCTTAATAACAAAATGCAGATCAAGAACATTTTGAATAATCATCCCGCCCCCAACTCTTTTGTTGGACTCTTTGTTGCGTCATTTGTGATATTAAAGTGTAAACTCTCTGGAGCAGGGCCCATGTGCTCTGTATCTGCACTATGAGGCAACTACCATTAGAGCTACTGGAATATTTTTTTAACTGAAAACTTTAATCAAAATCTGAAAATGTAAAATGTTTTGGTTTCTCCACTTGTCTCCTTTCTATCATTTTCCAGTGGATGGAGAAAGGTTGGGGAGCAAAGAGAGGGGACAACTTTTGGGGGGTTACATTTAGTTGAAAAACTGAAACATTCAGCAAAAATTTCAAACAAACAAAACCATTTTCATTTCATTTCATTAGAATTGTTTTCAACAATTTTTCAACTAACTCTATCTAGCATACTCCTGGATGCTGTAAAATAAAAATTAATATTAATGATGCATGTGAAAAATCCAGCTTCCAGATTTATGTCCAGTGGCAGCTTCAGGCACCAGCGCTTCAAGTGCGTGCCTGGGGCTGCAAACCGCGGGGGGCGGGGGCGTGCCCTACTGGTCCCTGCGAGGGCAACAATCAGGGTGGCCTCTGGGAGGTCCTTGGTCCTGCAGATTCGGCAGCGCACCTGCAGGAGGTCCGCTGGTCCCACGGATTTGACAGCAATTTGGCGGCAGGTAAGCCAAAGCCGTGGGACCAGCAGACCTCCCGCAGGTGCGCTGCCGAATCTGCCGGACTGGGGACCTCCCGGAGGCAAGCCACTGAAGGCTGCCTGAGTGCCGTGCTTGGGGTGGCAAAAAAGCAAGAGCCACCCCTGTTTATATCAGTGACCTGGGGAACCAGTTTTAGCCTGTGTTTAAAATCTGCTAACTGGTCACATCAAAACCCTCTTAATTTTAAATATGTGTATAATAAATATATTGGTAATTCTACCAACTTGAATATGCTCTAAAAGTTACAAAGATAAACTAGATTTTATGGGATTTCATAGAAGGGCGTAGCTAGCTTTTACTTAAAACCTTTATTCAATTAAATATTTAAATTCCTTGTATTTTCATAGCAGCAGTAATACATAGTGCATCATTCTTTACTCTTTATTTAATATTTATAGATATGAGAGAACAAGATAACTTTTACGGAGGCTAATTAGTGTAGTGTCACATTTTTCTGTGAAAACATTGCAGGTGGATATAGGATATAGATGATCCCTGACCTTTGTGTCTGGGTGTAACCTACTGTTGAATAGTATCAGAGGGGTAGCTGTGTTAGTCTGGATCTGTAAAAAGTGACAAAGAGTTGTGACACTTTATAGACTAACAAACGGTCAGGTGAAGTGGGTATTCACCCACGAAAGCTTATGCTCCCATATGTTAGTCTATAAGGTGCCACATGACTCTTTGTCACTTTCTGCTGGTGAATATGTATTACAAATCCCTCTTTGCACCCAATCTACAGATAATAATAGTTTGTTACAGCACTAGCTAGAGCATCTTGGTTCTTTAGCTTAAGTATCTTGAGAGTTGGAGGTTCTCAGTTCAATCCCTGGTGCGTAGGCCAAAATGGCAGCTGTCACAATTGCACTGACAGGGAGGGAACAAGAAACCAGTGCAGGCTCCTGACAATGGCCTGGGGCAACTGCAGACCCTATGCTTGGGTGGGGGGGTAAGAACTCCTCCCTCTGTAGTCCCAAAGAAATGTGAAAAGGAAGTCCTATAAAGAACACTGAGGAAATCAGTGTTACTTGCTCAAGACCACTGTTTGCAAGACTTAACTTGATGTTCAATCCTGCTCTCACTGAAGTCAATGGGAGTTTTGCCATTGACATGAGTGGGGCCAACATTGCTATAAATGCTGATGTTTTGTAACTCAGAGATATGTAACATGATATAACATTTCAGTTGACATGGAAATGTGTCTTGAATGAATAAATGAAAGTAGAGCCTCCCTCTGTGCTCCCCCCCTAAAAAAATTATTTAAAAAATATTCTTTGCTTTGGGAACTGCAGCTAATTAAGTTACCTGTTTTTCTGCAACATTCTAACTCCTTTTATAAGTTTTATATCTTATACTTAGCAGTGAGTGAGTGGGAGGCTAGCACAGTTTATTTCCTTTGGGGTTTTGTACAGCTTATGACACACATGGAAATAGGAGGCTGCTGAATCTTAAAATCTCCTACTTAAAAAGATATTGTCAAGGCTTTTATTAGACCTTACTTTGATTTACCATAAAATAAGTTGCAGGCTTTTTATTTCTCTATTTCTTACTCTCTTTCTCTTGGTTCTCTGGCATCTTTCTTTTCAGAAGTGGTGGTAATTATCTCTGGAGAGAAATGGTGGAATCTGTATCATTTAGGACTAAAAAAATTAGCCTGGACAAAATCCCAGAAATAGTACTGTAGGGAGCAATACTACACTCTGCAGGGACATGGACTAGATGGCTTTGTTTTGAACTAGGTCTTTTCCATGTGTGGTTCTATGACAGCCTTAAATTAACTCAGCTTTCCAATGAGTTTGTATATGAGTGCTGAGTATTTGAACTAATGTTTTCAGTGTGAGATTGTACTATCTAACATACTGATAACAATTAAGACATGTAGTTGTCTATTCTTTTTTTAAAAAGTTTCTTCTATACATCAGATAATGTTTTAAAGATAGTATGTGCTCGTTTTCCTTGGTAGTGTAGCAAATAATGAAATTCAAACACTGTAGTTAAAAAACCTGCAGATATTTTATACTAGTCAAAGAGTGTACTAGCCATGGTTGCAGGCAGAATCTATGCTATACTAATATTTTTTCATCCACTGGGCCTAGTAATTACCATGAGTCACATATTTTTGTTTGCTTTGTAAACATTGTTATAAGTTTAGGATTTACTGCAAGTTTATTATGAAGGGTTTTGTATTAATCCTTTCACGATAGATTGACATGATACACAGTGCATTTATCTTTTAATAGAATGTGTTTTTAACTGGAAACTTTTGCTTTGTGTTTCACATCAGAACAGACCTAGAAGTCAAATTGCGTTATACTAGAGCTGTAGAATCCTGATTATTCAAACCACAGGGGTAACACTAAATCCATTGGGATGAATGGGAATGCATAGTTAATAAGCCTATAGAACAGGGATACATTCAAACAGTTTGTTAGAAAGACAGGTTCTGATAGTGGGAGTTCCAATAATCAGGATTCAGAGGCATTTTGTGAGGTTTTAATTACAGAGTATCCAGTTACACACAAAGGAGAAGGAGATTTATGAGTTTTAAATCTATGTAAAAGAAGAGTGGTGTAACCTTTCATGCAGTGAAAGAAACTTAAACACATTTTTTCATTATGTAATCATATTGAAGCCTATAAAATATATTACAGGCTAGATGCACGGTTATTACTAGCAGTGAGTTGCCATTAATAACTGATATTGAAGATATATTTATGCATAAAATGTCCGAGTCAAAAACATACAGGCACACAAATGGTAGCAAACCCACATAATTTACTAAACTAAATGAATACAATATCAACAGAAAAAAGATCCCTCCAAAAACATTAAACTCAACCTTCTCTCCCAATGGGAAAACTCCACACCCCCTTTCACAGGAACGTCTGAGCAACCAACAGCAACTCCAGGTTGCAAACCTTATTTAAAAAACAAAAGCAGGCAAATCTCCACAGTGAAAGGGGCCAATATTTCCTTCATCTCTTCAGGTTGTTTGAGTGCCAATAAATCCTTTAGTGGTATTCTGTAAATGGCACATATTTAATAGAAAAGACATTTAAAAAATGCATTGGAAAGTCCTATTATTGGATCCCTCCATCTGTGAATTATATAGATTGTCATTATTGGTCCAACTGTACAGGGCTAAAATGGAAAAATAATTAAAACAAAAACATTTAAAACATTTCTAAAAATGCTCTAAGATAGAATTTGCATATGTAACAACGTTGCTGTTGCCAGGGCTAGAAATACATGTGATGTGTTCCATTTCAGAGCATAGGCCACACTTTTCGAATGGTATAACACTCCCATTGCTAGCCCTGCAAGATTACAAGCTATCAAATCAAAATGTTGTCACTCATTCAGGATGTAATTTGACCTGTTCTGGGACTCAGATCATTGTTGTTTTAGAGGGAAATTCAAGATATGGAAAAAATAGGAAAAATTATAAGAGGTTGTATTTAAATGATGATGGGCGTTTGAATCTGCTCAGAGGGTTGGAATATTAGGGGTGATCTGAGGGAATAGCTATTTGGGAGCAGTGAGCAGGTGAGATGGTCAGAAATATATAATAGATACCCTTATCGTCAATTGTATCAATTTCACATACAGTGGTGACACAAAGTTAATTCCACCCTTAGCAGTCTTGCCAGTGCCAGTGGCATTCCCCTTGTAAGCACAGGGACTATGACTGTAATTGACAGTCTTTCAAAATAGGTTCTGTGCTGCAGTTTGACTGCATTACTCCACAGCACCAGGGCATAGAATCCCTATAGCTTGTGTAGCAGACTGCAGGAGGATCAGCTCTCAGTTTATCTCTCTTGCTGTAGTCGGGGGAGGGGACACAGCTGGGGAAAGAGAGCCTGGCTAAGGCTTCCTTATGCCTTGAGCTGCTCAGTTAGCCCTTTGAGGCTGCTGGCAGCCAGTGTAAATAAGGGTAGCTTTCAGGCTGCTCTACATTACACCAGGGGGTTCTGGCTAAAACAGAGCTGCCTCTAGATCAGAGGAATGCAAAGGCCACTTTTACCACCCTTCCATAACTACACTGAGTCCCTGCAGTTGAGGGTCTGGGACTTTAAGTGTAACTGCTGTATGAAATATACTCGTATACTTGTCTATTATTAAAACTTCTCTCTTTCATAGCTAGAAACTGCAGAAAAACTCAAGGTTGTACATATATTTGTTTTCTGATGACATCACAAGCTGCTCAAGCTTCACCTTTATGGTTCCAGTGACTGTATCTAGTCTGACTCTCCTTCTCGTTGTTAGAGCATCATCATAATATTGAGGCACAGAGCCCCTTGAAGTTTAGGATGATGTCTGTTACAGTATCCTCTTCCTAGCAACCAAATTCTGCCGTTGGTTACATGTGCACAATTCGAGTTCAATGAGTTTGATTAATTTGTAAGTTGTGCATGTGTGGCCAGGGGCTGAATATGACCTATATAAGGTTAAGACAGATTTTCATGGCAGAGCATGTGTCATATATTTTGATAAAAAGCAGAAGGTACATTTTATTTGAACTATATCTTATATAACAATTTTAATTATTTTTTCTTTGTCAATTTTAGCCTGTTTTTATTACTCTTATGCATTTTCTTCGATGGCTTATTGAACACCTGAACAGCTTGTTACGGTTTTACCCAAAGGATAATGTGACTGATATAGATATATAAAGTCTGAGGTACTGAATCTCATGGCGGCTGTGTTTTTATTAAAAATTCAAATTATTAATATCTGTTTTCCTTCCCATGTCTGACACAGAAATACATTCTCATCATTTCATTATTTTGAAATTAAAAGAAGGAAAGAACTGACTTTCCCAATAGTGACACCAGTAAATATTTAAACTGGCAGAGCTCAATTCTCTCTTCTGGTAGAGCTATGTCCAGCACAGGAATGTGTCTATAGCCATCTTTGCACATCCCCTATTCTTGAGCCAGCTTCCAGAATGAATTAAAGCCATCTCAAGGGTATTCTAATCCACATAACAGCTGCTTATGACCTCAAGGGGCTGTTCTGATAGCTAGGAGTATCTGAGCTATACAGACAGGATTAAAGAGTATTGCCGTTACGCCAGATCTATATCACATGTGGATTTCCTCATGCTGGGGAAAATCTACGGTATCCAGATTCATTAGGATTCCCACCCCTTTTTTACTTCTAAAGCAGCATAAGAGGCCATTGTGAAATGGAGAATTAGGCCCTTCGAATCTTCTGAATCTTTCTTTTTGGTGGATTGTTTGATGGGAGTCATAAACTGCCTTGATGGATTTGGTTTTTTCCGTGGTTTTGTTGCTTTGTGTTGATTGACAGATGGTCTAGGTGATTGTTCCAGAGCAGCAGGAAGATGAGATAGAGGCTGCACACTCCTAACCATGGAACTGAAAGGACTTAGGTCCTGATCCAAAGCTTATTTAAGTCAATGGGAGTCTTTCATTGACTTCAAATGGTTCTGGATCAATACTCTGATGTCTGTAAGCTTCTACAAGTTGGGAAGGCAAAGAAAGAATAAAAAGCATCAGCAAAGAACCCTTCAGTTAACAGTGTTTGATCTGTTGACATGTGCATTTCTCTGTTTGTTTTTTACCTGGTGGCCAGTGATATCTACCCTAAGTCATTTACTGCATACAATGCTATGGAATAAGTGTAACCCTAGAAGTGTCCTTATCATTGCTGCTTGCTTTGACCCTCAGCTGAGTAACATATATTATCTGAATGCTAATAACAACCTATTTTCACATCCTGATTGAGTGGAGGGGTTAAACACACTGAACTGCACTCACAACCAATGCATGAATATTGTCAAATGCCCAAATGTTGGGCCCTGACTCTAGGTCTTGGTTTTACTTTTACATACAGTTCTTTCTGGAACGGGTTAAAGATTGTCTTGGTTTCATATTCACTTCAGTATGGTTGTTACTGATATGCAGTACTCAAATATGTCAGTTTTGATTATCATGTTGCTCTTGGTAACTATGTACTGACTACCTATACATGCTTATGTTATAGAAAATATGACAATAAACATTTTTTAAAGGAAAATATTGTTAATAGATGAGGTAATTATGGAGAACAACACAGTAGACGATTTGATCAAATCTAGTACAATATAATATCTGTTACATAAGCAGTGAAACATGAATTAAATTTGATTTTCAATGAAATTTGTATGCATATATAGTTTAATATTAAATGAGCTGAACTCTGCACTTTGCTTAAACTCTATCGGTGACATCGTGGCCCCACTGGAGTCAGTAGCAAAAGTAACATTAATTTCAGTGTGACCAAGTTCACTTTATGCAATTTATCATTTTTTCAAAATTAATTTTTCTTTGCCGAATTGTTATATTTGTGGAAAGTACTGGCTCCTTCTTGTGGCTGATTTAATACCAGAAAATTTTTGATATTTGGATAACAGATTGTAGACTAATAGAAAACATTCATTTTTTTACAGATGGAAATGGGTTTAGATCCCTGTACATTTAAAAATATTATAATCTGTGACACTCTGTGCCTTAGGGGAACACCCTGCCCCCCCACCACATGTTCATCCTTATAATATGATTGTATGGTATCCAATGCAAAGTTTGTCATCTCAGGTGTCTTTGGAAGGCTCATGATGCACTGAGCATTTTGTCATACTAATGTTATAGATTGTAATTTCATGTATATAGTTATGAGTCTGAAAATGTGTCCTCATGGCTTAAAGCAAGCCCAGGCAAAAAAAAAAAACTCCTTCTACCTTCTCCCCAGCATCTCATCTCAAAACTCTTCAAGAGCAGAGGGGCAGTTCACACCTCATTAGGGCATGTACGGGACAAACTCAGCCCAGCCTCACAAGAACAAAGGATGCTGGACTAGTCAACAACAAAAGGATCTGTTAGACTCTGAGTGAGTCACCCCCCCCTTCCCTTGGTCAGTTTGGGAGTACGATGAGGTAATGCTCACCTCATTCTGAAGCAGGGGGAAAAGCCAAGAGGGAAGAAAGAACATGATAAAAGGGAGAGATATTTGCCATGCTCTTTCTTGTCCACCTTCATCTACAGACACCACCACCAAACGACTGAAGTGCTGATCAAAGGGGAGAGCCTGGCTGAAAGGCAACCAGTCAGCCTGTGGTGAGAAGCATTTAAGTTTATAAGGGCACTGAAAATGTGAAGATCGGCTTAGAATGCTTTTTGCTCTTATTTCATTTGACCAAATCTGACTTCTTGTGCTTTGATTTATAATCCCTTAAAATCTATCTTTTGTAGTTAATACATTTGTTTATTCTATCTGAAGCAGTGTGTTTGGTTTGAAGCATGTCAAAGACTCCCCTTGGGATAACAAGCCTGGTACATATCTATTTTTTTGGTTAAATTGACAAATTCATATAAGCTTGCAGTGTCCAGCAGGCATAACTGGACACTGCAAGACGGAGGTTCCTAGGATTATGTTTGGGACCAGAGATATTGGGTAGTGTCATTTGGTTGCACAATCCAAGCAGCAGCTGCCTAGGAGCGCCTACTCATGTAGCTGGGAGCACCTTACATGCTAGAGGCTGTGTGTGAACGGCCCGGGAGTGGTGGTTCTCACAGCAGAGCAGGGTAAGAATGGCTCCCAGAGTTAAGGATTGGAGTGACCTAGGAGATCACTATTCCAGATAACACCAGGAGAACATCACAATATCCCTTTCTCCTTTTTTACTAACTGGATAAGTAAAGTCTAAACCTAAAATTATATTATTATTAAATAACACAAAATGTAAGTGTTTAGGTTAAAAGAGCAATATTGGGGGTGGCGGAGAAAGGTAGGCAAAATTAGTCTGTTAGTAGAATGTTCCAGCAGGGACCATTTCTGTGGCCAAGTTATACAGGATACAGTTTGGATTATTAGAATTTATAGCAGCAGCCGTAATAGTAAGAATAGTGCTTAGCAAATTTGCAGTGAATAATCTACTGTACTAGAAGGCAGAAGGATAGAAGGCAGCTTCATTTTCTAGTCAGAAGGAAAATCCACTCCTACGCAGAAGGTCAATGCCACATCTGTGCACCACTATTATTCTACTTACACCCTCAAAATGAGACTTAAGTGGTGAATAACCCTTGCAGGGACCCTCTGCACGGGGTGAATTTCACGCAGAGAATTGGTGAGCTAATTGAAATTTCCTCTAAAGTTTTCATTGTTCAAGTTTACCGAATGAAATGATTGTCAGTTTTTTTCTCTATAATCAGAAGGTGAGTTTTATAGTAGTCTCATCTCACTGACAAGCATCTACATAATTTTGCCTTCACCTACATCTTTGCTCTTTTTTGCACTTTCTGCCTATTCTTTTCCTAACCCTTTTGACTTACTGCTCCATTCATCTCTTTCACCTACTTGATGTAATGCCATAATCGTTTCCCATCTTTGGAACAGTCTCCTTGTTCTCATCAGGTGCCAGACAGTGTCCCTTCCTTCTTCAAATCCCATCTTAAAACACATCTCTTCAGATATTGCATCCTATCCTCCTTTTCTTCAGTAATTCCTTCACCTGTAAGAATAAGGCCTTTTCCTGTAGCCATATTGCAAGGTCTGAGGCCTTTGTCTGCACCTGTAGGAGAGCAGCAGCCATGAGCTAAGGAGCAGTAAGTCACATCCTCACATTCCATCTAAATTACACTAAAACAATGTAATATTGACCTGTTAAGAAGGTGATCCTGTCCTAATAGTACCCACCATCACCCAGTAAAGAAATAGATCTTAAGATGGTTAAAGACAACTTTGTCTGATAGCATCCTGTCTGGCAAGAAATCACTTCTCAACAGTTGTGACTGTAAAATCTATACTTCTATTGTTTGGCCTTTATCGTCCCTACTTCTCTATTGTTTATCTGTATGGTCTCTGTCTGGTTATTTGATTGTTTCTGTCTGTCACATAACTAATTTTGTGAGCTGAAAAATTAGTTAAGGTAGTGGGGTATAATTGATTAAAGGATTGTTTTACAATATATTAGGATTGGTTAGAAAATTGTATAGTAATAGTTTAATAAAATTATCGGTTAAGGTACAGCCTAGCAAGACTCAAGTTTTACTATATAAACTGGGGTCCAAAAGGAAGTTCTTTGGAACCAACTCCATGATACAGCCCCAAGATCAGAGCTGCCAGAACCCAACATTCTGCTAATGACACTGTGAAGAAGCTGGAATTCCCCAGATGATCTGATCCTGGCTGGCCATCAAGAAAAGTTCATCTGCCTTATTGGGAGTGGTGAGCATTGTATGCTTAGTGTGTGCATTTTGTTTTGGTGATTGTTAATAAATAGAGGTTATCTAGGATATTACTGTGTAAGGCTCTTTTCACTGGTAAAAGACCTCACAAACCCTCAGAATGTACTGTTATGCCCTGAGCCCATGGAAGGGTAAGGGTGAGTGACTTAATTAAGAGGGTTACACCTGAGCCCTAGAAATGGGTAAGGGTGGGTGCCTAAATTAAGAGGGTTACGCCTTGAGCCCCAGGAACTGGGTAAAAGTGGGTGTCCCTAGAGTGTGTGAGTAACAGAGAATTTTGTGCATGTAACATACCCTCCCTTACCTGAACTTCTGTTCCCTATCTATTCTCACTTTTATGACTCATTTTATTTCTTGGTAGGCTCCTTGAGGCAGCTTCTAGGATTTTTTTAATTCCTTTGATCTGTCTGTATATTTCATACATGCACTATAACTGAGGTTAGTAATAAGTATGAGGGGATCATGACTACAGTACTGTCAGAAGCACAGCAGTACACACATCAACCATTGTGGTTATGATAGAATTTATGTTAAAAAAAACAAACTGGGAAAGCATCATGAGACTACACTGAAAGAGGCTTTCATCTTCATAAGTCACAAGTTTCCTATCATCTTTCTTACCATGCTCACCCACCCTGACAACTGAGTGCTGCAAAAGAAAAGAACATATCCACCACAATCCTGCCTAACCATCCTCTTATCAAAAATAATATTCTCCACTTGCTCATATTAACTGATAATTCCCCACCACCACCACCACCATTGTGGTTCTTTGGACTACATATATAAAATTGTTTATAAAACAGATGGTGAGTATTGACAAATAAAAATACTGATGCTAATCATACAGATACAAATCTTACATTGTTCAGAGCCCCTCCTGTTCTTCATAATCTTCTGGGAATTTGACTAATTATGTATGATACTGAAGCTCTATCTGCTTCGAAGCAAATGGAATGAGTCAGGGAGTCTATTATTGCATTACCAATGAATGACAGAGTCCTGTGGCACCTTACAGAGTAACAGACGTATTGAAGCATAAGCTTTTGTGGGTGAATACTCACTTTGTCAGATTCATGTGACATGCATCTGACAAAGTGGGTATTCACCCACGAAAGCTTATGCTCCAATACGTCTGTTAGTCTGTAAAGTGCCACAGGACTCTTTATCACTTTTTACAGATCCAGACTAACACAGCTACCCCTTTAATGAATGAGTGACAGGTTCTTCCACACTGAGAGCAGCCTGATATATTTTTACAATGTCTCTATCAATAATGTTACAGTTGTATCTGGTATCTCTTCATGTGACCTTTAAAATGTTTTTAGTTTAAAACCAATTTCATATTTTACAATTTTATTAACAAGAGGTTTCTAACATTTACACAGGACTTTCCTGTCCATAGTATAGAAAGGTACTAATTCTGTGCCTTTATAGTCTGTGGTGCCGTTACCCTGGGATCTCTCATTCCCATACTGGAGATTTGCTGTTCTTGTCAATTCTTATTTTCCGTTATGTTCACCAAGGGCTTAAACCTGCCATTGGTCCAAGAGGTTGTGCTCCCATCTGGATGGGATCTGCAATAATGCAGACCATATCACAGCGATGCCACTAGTATATATCCTAACTTGCCCCAAGTATGGAGACCTGTCTACACATGGCGCCTGTAGCAGAGATGTTCTGCACACATTCAGCACCAAATCAGCACTCGGAGGGCAGAAGTGGTGAGCCAATGGATGGGACTGGCATGGAACCACACCCCTCAGGGTATGCAATAGATGAGTGAGGAAAATGCTCTTTCCCCATCCTACCCCCCATCAAATGCCCCTGTGCCTACTAGCTGCAAGTGTAGGAGCCATCTGCACAGACAGAGACCATGCACAGACTGTGGCAGCTGCACTATGAGCACCATGATTCCAATCAGGAGTTATTCTGGGGAAGTTCTATGGCCTGTGTTATACAGGAAGTCAGACTCTGTGATCACAATGATCCCTTATGGAAGTGGAAATCTATGCAAATGGGATGTTAGGAATCATAAAAAATGGGATAGAGAATAAGACTGAGAATATATTATTGCCCTTATATAAATCCATGGTACGCCCACATCTTGAATACTGCATACGGATGTGGTCTCCTCATCTCAAAAAAGATATACTGGTACTAGAAAAGATTCAGAGAAGGGCAACTAGAATGATTAGGGGTTTGGAACAGGTCCCATATGAGGAGAGATTAAAGAGGCTAGGACTTTTCAGCTTGGAAAGAGGAGATAAGGGAAGGATATGAATAGAGGTATATATAAATCAGAAGTGAATGTGGAGAAAGTAATAAGGAAAAGTATTTACTATTCCCACAATACAAGAACTAGGGTCACCAAAATGAAATTAATAGGCAGCAGTTTAAAACCAAATAAAAGGAAGTTTTTCTTCACATAGCGCACAGTCAACTTGTGAACCTTACTGAGGAGGTTGTGAAAGGCTCGACTATAACACTTTAAAAAGAGAAGTAGATAAATTCATGGGGAGGTTAAGTCATTAATGGTTATTACCAGGATGGGTAAGGAATGGTTCCCTAGAACCTGTCAGAGGTGTGATGATGGCAGAAGAGAATCATTGATCATTTTTTTTTTTTTTTTTTTATTTTTTTTTTTTTTTTTTTACTGCGAGGTTCACTCCCTCTGGGGCACCTGGCATTGGCCACTGTTGGTAGACAGGATACTGGGCTAGATGGACCTTTGGTCTGACCCAGTATGGCCGTTCTTATGTTCTTAAGCAGCCCTGCTCTAGAAGGGGCATAACTGAAGGCTTGTAGGATGATGGTGTCCCCAGCTCAGCAAACTGAAGAGGTGCCTCCAGACAGAATCCACCTTCCCGCACTATTGTAGATGCATGTGCTCCCCTGATACACATCCCTGTCATGCTTCTGGGGTATGGAACATTCAGCACACTCTTGTAAGCCCGTGCCTTAGAGCTGATTTTCTAATGATTTTTTTCTGTCAGAAAATGCTGATATATCAAAAGCTGAACATATCACATAAATGTGTTGATTTCTTTGGAAGTTTGTTTGAAAAGAAGAACTGAAAACAAAATGTTTTGATGAGGTCAATATGTTCATTTTAAATTAAATTTAAAAATTTTTAAAATACATTTTTAAATTTTTATTTTAAACTTTTATTATACTTGATAATATACAACTTTTAAAATAAATTGGAAAAAAGTCTGGTTTTATCAAAATGAAATATTTTGACATACCTGACTTTTTCTTTTCAGAGTTATGTGGGAATTTTTAATTTTTTTTTTCTTGGTTTCTTTCCATTCCAGAACAGAAAAAAATTCAAACTTATGCCATTCATTGCGAATTAAAAAAATCCATTCATTCCCCACCCCCTGGGTCTACTCCACCTCTGAGGTGGCACCTGAAAACTATAGGGCAGCAGAATCAAGCCCCAAGATTGAATTTCTTACCATGAAGAGGGCAGGACAAGGTTTATGCACAACTTAAGCCCCAATTAAGCTCTTACTCAGGATTTAAATGGTGCATAGTTTTTGTGCTAGCACAAAGGTAAATTTCATACTGAAGGATGAGTTCTGTAGTTCAGGTCTGATATTTATACTGGATTTTCACTGGTGAAAATCAATTCCCATTGGTGGGGCTACTCCTGGTTTATTCCCAGTATAACTGACCATGTTTAATTTTGCACAGCTTCACTTATTTCCTAATAAAATAAATTGTAAGTAACAACAATGAAAAAAAATTCTATTTCCAGAATCCAGTATGCCATGTTGTATAGTGGGACTTCATAGGTAGAAAGCCGTGGTCATATTGCAGTGCTGTTTGTTATGTATGGTAAACATTGTTGAACAAAACCTACCAATTTTGCTGTGAGTGGTTTAATGCAAGCATTTCCTTTGTTCTTGCTTCTGAATTTCACTGTGAATTTCACATTAAAGTGAACACAAATTGACAATGAAGTCCAGACCAGCCTGCCAAATTTCACTTCTATGCCAAAGTGAAAATGAATTTTGCATGATTTTGAGGTAAATATTGTGATGTTCCTCTCTGGTGTTATCTGGACCTGTGATCTGCTGGGTCACTCCATTCCTTGACTCTGGGAGCCAGCCTTACCCTTCTCTGCTGTGAGAATCCCCACTCCTGGGCTGTTCACGCACAGCCTCTGGCATTTAAGCTGCTCCTTGGATTGTGCAACTGAATGACACTAGCCAATATCTCCGGTCTCAGACACAACCCTAGAAACCTCCATCTTGCAGTGCCCAGTTATGCCCCCTGGACACTGCAAGCTTATATGAGTTTGTCAATTTAACAAAAAAATTGATATGTACCAGGCTTGTTATCCCAAGGGGAGCCTCTGACACACTTCAAACCAAATGCACTGCTTCAGGTAGAATAAACAAACAAATGTATTAACTATAAAGATAGATTTTAAGTGATTATAAATCAAAACATAAGAAGTCAGATTTAGTCAAATGAAATAAAAGCAAAATGCATTCTAAGCAGATCTTAACACTTTCAGTGCCCTTACAAATTTAGATACTTCTCACCACAGGCTGGCAGATTGCTCTTCAGTCAGGCTCTCCCGTTTGATTGGTGCTTCAGTCGCTTGATATGGTGTCTGTAGATGTAGGTGGAAGAGAGAAGAAGAGCATGGCAAATGTCTCTCCCTTTTATCATGTCCTTTCTTCCTTCTTTTCTTCCCCCACCCCCTTCAGAGTGAGGTGAGCATTACCTTATTGCAGTCCAAAACTGACCAAAGGAAGGGAGGTGACTCACTCAGAGTCTAACAGATCCTCTTGTTGTTGACTAGGCCAGCGTCCTATGTTCCTGTAAGGCTGGACTGGGTTTGCCCCATACATGCCCTGATGAGCTGTGAACTGCCTCTCTGTTCTTGGAGAGTTTTGCCTGGGCTTTCCTTAAGCCGTGAGGATACATTTTCAGCCTCATAACTATAGACATGATATTATAACCTATAACATGACTATAACATTACTGTAACAATTAGTATAACATCACTATAACAACCATGCTCAGTGCATCATAAGCCTTCCAAAGACACCCAACATGACAAAACTTGCATTTGATACCACACAATCATTTTATAAAGATGAACATGGGGATGTGCAGGGTGTTCTTCTTCACGCAGCTCACAGTGAATTTGTGGAACTCCTTGCCTGAGGAGGTGGTGAAGGCTAGGACTATAACAGTGTTTAAAAGAGAACTGGATAAATTCATGCAGGTTAAGTCCATAAATGGCTATTAGCCAGGATGGGTAAAGAATAGTGTTCCTAGCCTCTGTTCGTCAGAGGATGGAGATGGATGGCAAGAGAGAGATCACTTGATCATTGCCTGTTAGCTTCACTCCCTCTGGGGCACCTGGCATTGGCCACTGTCGATAGACAGGATACTGGGCTAGATGGACCTTTAGTCTGACCCGGTACGGCCGTTCTTATGTTCCCCCAAGGTACAGAGCATCACACATTCCAGTGGTTTTCTCTAAGATTTGTATTTAATGAAAAATTTGCAAAGGTACTTAATCCTACATTAGAGTTTCTATGTGATATGAAACCATCAGTGTGGTCCATGGTTTCTGGTTCTGTTGTAAAAATTTATCCAGTTATTATGGCAATGATGCAACAGGTATAACTAGAAAAACACAAAAATAGTTGGTGAAATGCCTGAGAAAATTATAGTTTGCAATTTCTTTATTTAGAAAACACAACCATGAGTATCTTGTTTTCCTGTAATCTAGCTTTTAATAGTGTCCTCCTTGAAATGTTCATAACTGTGGCTCAGAGTAATTAAATTTCTTTTATGACAAGGGAATTTCATATTTGAATAACTGGGAATAAATACAATTAAGTTCATGCTGATATTCCACTTCTGCATTCTGGATAGCTGTGAAAGGGTGTATCAGGTTTTTGTGGATGTTGCTGGAGGTGCCACTGCTCTGCTACATCCTGTCCCAGGAAGCAGCAAGGTAGGAAGACAAGAGCAGCACAGGTGGGTCCCCCAGACCTGCCTAGTGATGCCTCACTGGGGCAGCCATCTTGGAAGCCAGAGAGACCTAGTCCCCCAAGGACGAGAGACAGCTAATCACAGCCCAGAAGGCCCAGATAAAAGGAGATGCCTGGTTTTAGTAGGTCAGTTCCTGGCTAGGACCATGGGGTGAGGAAGGGAATGCCTCTCTGGGCAGAAGAGCTTGAGGGTTCTGGCTGGATTTGCTTAAGCTGGATTTGCAGGGAGAAAGGAGACCTAAGAACCTTAACCCTGAGCTAAGGGTGAATTTAAAGGGATCAGGTGGGAAAAGGCCTAGGGAAAAAGCAGCAATGAACTGAAACTGAGCAGTGTGTAGCTGCTGTTAATAGGATCCTTAGGTTGGAGCCTCCGAATAGTGGGCAAGCCCAGGTTCCCCTATCAGCCACAGTGATATAAACCCCAAAGAGGGGTCCAGGCTTATTTAAAAGCCAGAACAAAGGGCTAAATTTAAAAGTCCCAGAGCCAGGGCAGAAGACCTGTTCATTTATTGGAGTCTTTAATACCCTGGAAGTGGTTCATTTGGATATTGTGACTTGGCCAATGGTCCAAGCCATGGAAGACCCAGCAAGGTAGGCCAGCAGCAGCCTGTGCGGGTGAGGGTGGGGGAGGGAGGTTTAAGAAAAACTGTAGTACAACACCCAGGGGCTAGGTGGTGCTCAAAAGTGAGTGTCCCATCACAATAGCTGTCAAATTTAATCAATTTTATCACTTGTATTAGGCTTGTGTGTACAATAGTTCAAGATAACAGCAGTAAATTATGTAAATAAGAAAAAGATTAAGCAAAAGAAGGATCTGTTTACAATATCTCTGAGACAAAAATCAGTGTGTTAGCAGAAACACTGGTCAGGAGCTAGTCTGCCTCTTTGGTATAGAGATTGGTAGCAGTATTGCCAACACCTAATATTAAATAGCCTGAATCAAGCCAAACAAAAAGTCATGAGGTTTTTTTAATGCATTTTGGGTTCTTTTATTTGCCTTTTGGTTTCAAATCTTGGATAACAGTATCTGTTTTCCAAGGGCTAGGAACTTACTTCATATGTAAATAAAAGCTGAGATTCTCACCCGATCAGGTCAGATGAAGACAATAGAATTTCATTCTGAAGGTCACCACATGAAGCATCTTATGCTTAGATAGAGGAATATACAAGGGTTTATAAACAGGAACAGTGAACAAATGTTCTGATTTTAAAGTAAACAAGCAGACAGCAGTCTCAGATACTTACTGATCTAAGCTCTCCAGGCTTTTAATCCTCAAGGACCTGGAGAGTTCAGTCAGGGCCTTGGTAAACCTTGGTAAAAAGATTTAATGTCACTCCACCCAAGGAAACAAATCCCCATTTACAGGAATTAAACAAGCCACTGGGTTAAAAGAACTTAAAGAGAAAATGATACCGTTTAACCTTCTATTCCGAGGAAGAGTTAGAAGGCGAATCTGCTGCAATGATATCCAAAGTAAAACATTCACAGTGATCAGTTCTTCGACCAGGAAAAGGTCAGCACAGTTAAGAATGGAGGGTGGAAAAATACAAACTAATGAATCTGGTGAAAAAGAATCCTAATCAGAGATATTCAGTGGAAAGGAGAAACCTAGAAAGCAGTAATTCTGGGAGAGACATAGTGGAGATGGAGGACAACAAGCTAGATGTGTGAAATATGACATTAAAAACACCAGTGTTTTTGAACCACATACAGAGGGGCATTATGCTAGATAGCAAGGTGGTAATCCCTTTTCTAGGTGCAGCAGATGTACCTAGTATATTACATTCAGCTATGGGCAACTCATTACCAGAAAAATATTCACAAATTGCAGGAAATTCAGTTATTTCTTTGGAGAATGAGAACAGACATAGTTACATTAGATGGAAGTTTAAATTTCTAATCGCCTTCTGATTTGTTAATATTTTTTTCAATAACTGTGGACTAACTTGTCCACTGGGCCAGTTTCTTCCTATACATCATCAGTTAATGGTTGGCTTATGCATGAACAATGAAGATTTATATCCTATAAATATGTTAGCAGAGACTAAAACTCCCACAATGCTTTGCATATAAATTTCCCAGAACCCTTTCTGTAAGACCCAAGTGCTAATGTTTTATACCCATAAATCTGAAGTGTTCTTTACTTAGGTAGTACCTTGGTGGGTGATGAAATGATGGGATGTATGTAATAAATGATGGAATATGTGTAATCTTTAATTTTGACTCCTGGCTAGGGAGGAGCCATTCGTGATTGATTAGGGATGCTTATTAGCAAATGTGTTCTGTGATTGATAAAATAATGAACCAATGAGAGAGGGGTTCAATTCATCAGGAATACCCTGTTGTCACAGATGTTTTCTGTAATATTAACGACTTGGTTAGAAATAACTTTAGTTTCCTGTAAACTGAGATATTGTAAAGGAAATTCCACAAGTAATTAGCTTGTGGGGAAAAGCGATTTTTGTCTCTTTGAAAATAACTATGATATATAAAAAGAATTAGGTTCTAAGAGTTAGTTAGGAGTGAACTGAGCTGCAAAGGGACTTCTCTAGAATAGCTTTAGTACCATATAGCCTTCCTTCCTGTTTTCTGTATGGTGCTGTATTAATCTGTGGCTTATATCCTTTGATTAGTCACTGACTTCCCATTGGTTAGTAGTAAGTTGGAAAGAATAGACTAGGTCACTCCAGGAGAAACTCTACTGTTTATTTTATGGAGTTACATCAAGGATATATGTGGATCACTAACTGCATTAATACATCTATTGCTGTAATGTATTTTCCAATGTTTTCATGACTTATACTGCAAAAATCTTTTGTTGTTAAAGATAGGACTCACACCTGAATGTACCTTCTTTCACAAGGTTTTTTCCTCTGTTGTGCCCTGAAATGAGCAGATCTATACTTTTTTAACTAAGGGGAAATAATCTTCATTTCAAGTTGCTTTTTCGTAAGCAAAAATTTCAGCTGCTCTATGCAAGAGGCCATATGAGGAGAGTACAATGAACTGGCAGAATTTAGAAGCATGGGGTTTGTAAAATCTGCTTTTGTAGACCATCATTATAAAGATGAAAACCATGTTATTCATAGATCCTCATTCACACTGTAGGGAAAGGAAATATATCAGTACCTACAGCAAAGCAGGCAACATTCATAGAAAGTGTGGCAGTGTTACTGGAAAAGAATGATAGGCTATCAAAATAATTTAATATAGCCTCTTGACTTGTCAAAGCTGAACTATATAATATGCAATAGATATATCTGGTCTCACTAAATAAGAATTAATGGAAAAGGCTAACTCTACCTGTGTAACAAATAGAAAGAAAGCAAAGTTAAAGTACATTACTGAATAGTCACTAAAATGACTAAATGGGGGAAGACATTTGTTTTTAACTAGGTGATATGGTTCAGTGCATAATGGAAAAAAGGAAAACTTTTTTAAATTGGGGAAAAAACGTGTTACAGTTCTGGAGCCTTAAAATCCCAACTGTCTTTTTAAGAAGGATATATCTTTTTAACAGAAACATTGTTTTCTAGTGGAAATCACCTTTCAAGAATTCCTTGCAAAACAAGTGGAATTGAAAGCTTCAGAACTGATGAGTGGAGTGAGTTATAATTTGAAAAAGTGTATAGCAGTTGAGAAACAGTATAGTTTTCTTGAGCAGCAAAGAAATATTTTACCCAGACTTACATTTATAATTAGGTTCTCAGATTTCTCAGTTAGCCTGTTCCTGCAATAGATATTTATGTGTAGTTTTCAGTTATAAGAATCTTGTTGGTTTTTTTTCTGAATTATTTCCTAGTTGTCATTAAGATTCTAGGAAAAATACAGTCAAGGAATTTCTTTCTTCTGAGATTATAGTACTATCAATCTGTGACAGCACTTAAAAATAATTGTTTCAGGGACCTCTGAATGTGGATCCAAAGAGTAATTAATGTGGTCTTTTGGATTTGGCTGATGAGGCCAAATCTATGTCTTTCATGCTGAGTTCCCAGTTATACGGAGATTGACTATGAGTGAACAGTAGGATCTGGCTCCAAAAGATTTTGGTGCACTGGGGACTTTTTCTTGTCCTCATGAATATTTTGATTTGGTTTTCTCTGTTTGTTTTTGTTCTTTTTAAAGAGTCTTCACTAACGGGATTTATATGATGCTGTGTGCATTCTGCATGGAATGTCCCACCAACCTCATCATGGGGGATAGGGGGTGAGTGCAGGGTGGGAGGTAGTTGAGTCCGACTGAGAGGGGAATGGGCAACCTTGTGGTCCAGAGGTGGAGGAGGAATTTCAAGGAAAACAAATGCCAGGTATTGAGGTGTCAACTGATTTTTTTTTCCTTGGGATAAATTAATGGGCGTGAAGACTTATAATGCACTCCATAGCTTCAGTTCTGACCTTCCTTTCCCTACAAGCTGATGCACACACTAGCATATAAGGATTTTTTTTTCAGGATAAAATTAAACAGTTCTCATAAAAGCTCTCAAAAATGGTATTTTCTGCCTGTAAAGCCAGATAGCTTTATCTGCTTTATGTGGTGGGAGTCAGGCTCTCCTGAATCTTTTTCTTTACCTTGTTTTGCAGATTGCATCATGTCTAAGCCCATAAGTATTATGAAGTATTGGCCTTGCATACAGCTTTGTGCATGAGGAGAGAGATCATTGAATTTGGGAACTTAGGGTATGACTACACTACGAAATTAGGTTGTATTTATAGAAGTCAATTTTTTAGAAATCGATTTTATACAGTCGATTGTGTGTGTCCCCACTTAAGACCATTAACTCGGTGGAGTGCATCCACAGTACTGAGGCTAGCATTGATTTCTGGAGTGTTGCACTGTGGTAGCTATCCCATAGTTACCACAGTCTCCACCACCCATTGGAATTCTGGGTTGAGATCCCAATGCCTGATAGGTCAAAAACATTGTTGCGGGTGGTTCTGGGTACATGTCGTCAGGCCCCCTCTCCCTCCCTCCCTCCCTCCCTCCCTCCCTCCATGAAAGCAATGCCAGACAGTCATTTCAAGCTTTATTTCCTGGATTACCCATGCAGACGCCAAACCACGGCAAGCATGGAGCCTGCTCAGCTGACTGTCACCACAAATCTCCTGGGTGCTGGCAGACATGGCGCTGCATTGTTAAACAGCAGCAGCTCATTGCCTTTTGGCAGCAGATGGTGCATTACGACTGATAGCCATCATCATCATACTCCTGGGTGCTCTTTTAGCTGACCTTTGTGAGGTCTGTCAGGGGCGCCTGGAAATAAATGGAGGTGACTCCAGGTCATTCTCTTTTTAAGTTTCATCTCATGGAGATGCAATCCTGCCTGCAGTCATACTGCACCATCTTCTGTTGAGCACCCAGGAGACAACAATGGCTAGCAGTCGTACTGCACCGTCTGCTGCCAGCCTGAGATGTTTAAGATAGATGGAGTGGATCAAAACAAGAAAGAGACCAGATTTGTTTTGTATTCATTTGCTCCCCCCTCCCTTCCTTCAAGAATAGTAGGGGGAGAGATAGCTCAGTGGTTTGAGCACTAGCCTGCTAAACCCAGGGTTTTGAGCTCAATCCTTAAGGGGGCCATTGTGTGTGTTTTTCCTTGATACAAACTCACTCTTTTTGTTGATTTTAATTCCCTGTAAACCAAGGCTCCCCTCCCTCCATCAGAGCAATGGCAGACAATTGTTTTGTGCCTTTTTTCAGCGCAGATGCCATAGCACAGCAAGCATGGAGCCCGCTCAGATCACCGTGGCAATTATGAGCACTGTAAACACCACATGCATTATCCTGCAGTATATGCAGAACCAAAACCTGGAAAAATAAAACCAGGTGAGGAGGCGACGTCAGCGTGGTGATGAGGACATGGACACAGACTTCTTTCAAAATACAGGCCAAGGCAATGTGGACATCATGGTGTTAATGGGGCAGGTTCATGCCATGGAACGCCAATTCTGGGCCTGGGAAAAAAAGCACAGACTGGTAAGACCACATAGTGTTGCATGTCTGGGATGATTCCCAGTGGCTGTGAAACTTTTGCAAGCATAAGGGTACTTTCATGGAACTTTGTGACTTGCTTTCCCCTGCCTTGAAGCACCAGAATACCAAGATGAGAGCAGCCCTAACAGTTCACAAGTGAGTGGTGATAGATCTGTGGAAGCTTGCAACACCAGACAGCTACCAGTCAGTTGGACATCAATTAGGAGTGGGCAAATCTACTGTGGGAGCTGCTGTGATCTAAGTAGCCAACGCAATCAAAGAGCTGCTGATATCAAGGGTAGTGACGTTGAGAAATGTGCAGGTCATAATGGATGGCTTTGCTGCAATGGGATTCCCTAACTGTGGTGGGGTGATAGACAGAACCCATATCCCTATCTTGGCACTGGAGCACCACGCCAGCGAATACATAAACTAAAAGGGGTACTTTTCAATGGTGCTGCAAGAACTGGTGGATCACAAGGGATATTTCACCAACATCAGTGTGGGATGGTTGGGAAAGGTACATGATGCTCGCATCTTCAGGAACTCTGGTCTGTTTCAAAACTGCAGTAAGGGACTTTCTTCCCAGACCAGAAAATAACCTTTAGGGATGTTTAAATGCCTGTAGTTATCCGTGGGGACCCAGCCTACCCCTTAATGCTGTGGCTCATGAAGCCGTACACAGGCAGCCTGGACAGTAGTCAGGCGCTGTTCAACTATAGGCTGAGCAAGTGCAGAATGGTGGTAGAATGTTCATTTGGACATTTAAAGGCACACTGGCGCAGTTTACTGACTCGGATAGACCTCAGCGAAACTAATATTCCTGTTGTTATTACTGCTCGCTGTGCACTCCACAATATCTGTGAGAGTAAGGGGGAGACGTTTATGGTGGGGTGGGAGGTTGAGGCAAATTGCCTGGCTGCTGATTACGCACAGCCAGACACCAGGGCAGTTAGCAGAGTACAGGAGGGCGTGGTGTGCATCAGAGAAGCTTTGAAAACCAGTTTCACGACTGGCCAGGCTACAGTGTGAAAGTTTTGTTTGTTTCTCCTTGATGACCCCACCCCCTTGGTTCACTCTACTTCCCTGTAAGCTAACCACCCTGCCCTCCCCCTTCAATCACCGCTTGCAGAGGCAATAAAGTCATTGTTGCTTCACATTCTTTATTAATTCATCGTACAAATAGGGGGATAACTGCCAAGGTAGCGTGGGAGGAGTGGAAGAAAAGGGAAGCACTGGGTGGGGTGAGGGAGGAGGGAAGGGCAAAGCCACACTGCACTTTAAAACTTATTGAATGCCAGCTTTCTGTTGCTTGGAGCCCGCTCCCCTCCTCCCTGCATTCTTGGGCATCTGGATGAGTAGGCTATGGAACTTGGGGAGGAAGTCAGGTGGTTACACAAGGAGTGTAGCGGCGATCTGTGCTCATACTGCCTTTCCTGAACCTCAGCCATACGCCAGAACATATCAGTTTGTTCCTCCAATAGCCTCAGCATTGCCTCTTGCCTTCTGTCATGAAGCTGACACCACCTATCATCTTCAGCCTGCCACCTGTCCTCACGTTCATATTGTGCTTTTCTGGACTCTGACATTGTCTGCCTCCACACATTCTGTTGGGCTCTTTCAGTGTGGAAGGACTGCATGAGCTCAGAGAACATTTCATCGTGAGTGTTTTTTTTTCACCTTCTAATCTTCGCTAGCCTCTGGGAAGGAGAAGATAGTGTGAGCATTGAAACATTTGCAGCCGCAGGAGAAAAAAAAGGGAGAGTGGTCTTTTAAAAGACACATTTTAGAGAACAACGGGTAGACTTTTTCACAGTAAACCTTGCTGTTAACATTATATAGCACATGTGCTTTCGTTACAAGGTCACATTTTGCCTCTTATTGGGGATATGCCGGTTTGGTGTGAGAGATTACTCACGCAGGGCCAGGCAACAGAATTTGGCTTGCAAGTAGCCATGGTAAGACTCAGTCTTTTGGCTTCTTTAACCTTCATAACATGTGGGAATGGTTTCAAACAGCAGTCCCCTCATTTCCCATACCAAGCAGCTGCTGGGTTGGCCATTTAAAATGGGTTGGCAATTTAAAAGGAGGGGCTGCGGTTTTTGGGTTAATGTGCAGCACAAACCCAACTAACTCCCCCCCACAATTCTCTGGGATGATAACTTCACCCCTCACTCCAGCGCATGGCTAACAGCGGGGAACATTTCTGTTCAGCCACAGGCAAACAGCCCAGCAGGAAGGGGCGCCTCTGAATGTCCCCTTAATAAAATCACCCTATTTCAACCAGGTGACCATGAATGATATAACTCTCCTGAGGATAACACAGAGAGATAAAGAATGGATATTATTTGAATGCCAGCAAACACTGGGACTATACGCTGTGTTAAGCAATGATTCTCAACTACGTGCTACTGGCCTGGCATGGTCAAGTGTCCTACCATGAAGGATGGAATAAGGCTGCCCTACCCCGAAACCTTTTGCAAAGGCTTTGGGAGTACGTCCAGGACAGCTTTATGGCGATGTCCCTGGAGGATTTCCACTCCATCCCCAGAAATGTTAACAGACTTTTCCAGTAGCTGTACTGGCCACAAATGCCAGGGCAAATTAATTATTAAACACACTTGCTTTTAAACTATGTATAATATTTACAAGGGTACACTAACCAGAGGTCCCTTCTCTGCCTGGAGAAAACGGTTTCTCCACTTGCTTGCTGTCAGCTATCTTCAACCTCCTCCTCATCATCTTCCTTGTTCCCAAAACCCGCATCCCTGTTGCGTGCTACTCCATTGATGGAGTCAAAGCACAGGGGTGGGGTAGTTGTAGGGACACCTCCTAGAATGGCATGCAGCTCATCACAGAAACAGCATGTCTGGGGCTCTGACCTAAAGTGGCCCTTTGCCTCTCTGGTTTTTTGGTAGGCTTCCCTCAGCTCCTTAAGTTTCATGTGGCACTGTTGCGGGTCCCTGTTATTGTCTCTGTCCTTCATGCTCTTAGAGATTTTTTCAAATGTTTGAGTATTTCTTCTTTTGGAACAGAGTTCTGAAAGCACAGATTCATCTCCCCATACAGCGATCAGATCCCGTACCTCCCATTTGGTCCATGCTGGGGCTCTTTTGTGATTCTGGGACCGTATCATGGTCACCTCTGCTGATGAGATCTGCACTCACCTGCAGATTACCACATTGGCCAAACAGGAAATGAGATTCAAAAGTTTGCAGGCCTTTTCCTGTCTACCTGGCCAGTGCATCTGAGTTGAGAGCGCTGTCCAGAGCAGTCACAATGGAGCACTCTGGGATAGCTCCTGGAGGCCAATACTGTCAAATTGCGACCACACTACACCACACTACCCCAAATTCGAACTGGCAAGGTTGATTTCAGCGCTAATCCCCAAATTAGGGAGAAGTACACAAATCAATTTTAAGAGCTCTTTAAGTTGAAAAAAACGGCTTTGTTGTGTGGAGGGGTGCAGGGTTAAATCGATGTAACACTGCTAAATTCGACCTAAACTCATAGTGTAGACCAAGTCTTATATCTGATTTGGCTCATCCTGAGATTTGTCTTCCTGATGCGAAAGCTTGTTGTGGGGCGAAGGTGCTGGGGGGCAAAGTCAAGAGTGTTCTGCATAGATTGAAAAGGCATGGCCAGTTTCTTTCACTGGTAGACATATTAGAATCTGTATGTAATAAATGTAAGAAGATATTTCATATACAGTTTGTAGTGTTGTATCTGTCTTGGTCCCAGGATATTCGAGAGAGAGGTGGGTGAGGTAATATCTGCTATAGGACCAAATTCTATACATATGCAGCTCACATAATTAATGTTAGACATCATGTAATGGCAGTGTTATGTGAACAATTGTATAGCTTATCTGGTCTATCATTACACCAACCTAACATTTACTATCTACATCTTTAAAAGGACTAGAGAGTGAAAACTGCAATAAAGTACAGTTAATAAGAGACATTTATGTACCCTCTCCAGAAGCGTTAGCCTGTAAATATGATGGATTCTTGCTCAAACACTGAATGGAGCTGATGCATGAATTTAAACATCATGTCCCAGCTGTTCACAAGAGGGACAAATAGCTGAATATATATGAGATCAGATAAAGAATTGATGCTGGCTGGAAATAAACTGGAAAAAAAAAGAATTTATGAACCAGAAGAACCGCTGGATTTATATTTAAATGATTTGCTGAAAAGATGCAGTTTGGCTCCCAGTGGAAGTCATGGGCCTGATTCACTTCCATGTAACTCCAGTCTTATGTGGCATAACTGCACTAATTTCCAGGGGATTCAAGCAGGAATAAACCTATATTTTATATCAGAGAGTGCAAACCCTGTATGTCCTTACTTACACAGCTATACCAACTGCTGGCCATTGGTTGCCAATCAGGACTATTCCTTAGGATGATTAGGCCACACTGAGCCCAGCTGACCTCTAATTTACACTGGTGTAAATGAGGAGAAACTCTACTGAAGTCACTAGAATTGCACTGAAGTAAAACTGGTGTAAGTGAAAGAAGAATCAGGCCCACTGATTGCCCATGTAGCCAGTGGTGAGCTGGAGCCGGTTTGCACCAGTTTGCGTGAACCGATTGTTAAATTTTGAAGCGGTTTTAGAATCGCTTGTTAACCTGCTTCTCTGTGAGGAGGGGGTGCTGCAGCTTTGATGGGCTCTGTCTGGGAAGTATGTAATTTGTCCTCTGGTCGCCAGGGGTGCTGCACTGCTGGAGCCATGTGGGCTGCTGCCTGGCCATGTTGCTGCTGCTGCTCCCCTGGCCCTGAGGCTCCTGCTGCTGCCTGATGGGTCCCCGGCTGCTCTGCTGGGCCTGGGCTGCATCCTGCTGCTCAGGCTGCTCCGAGCCGCTCTCCCCATGAGTACCAGCCACCCTGCCCATAGCCAGCCTCTGTCTCTGGCCAGCCCTGTACCTCCTGCCCACAGCCAGCCTCTGCTGCACCCCCTGCCCTGCCCGCACCAGCCCGGCACCCGCTGCCCTGCCCTGCCTACAGCCAGCCCCTACCGCACCGCCTGCCCTCTCTCCAGCCAACCCCTGCCACACACCCCTGTCCGAAGCCAGTCAGCCTCACAAAACCCTGTCTCCAGCCAGCCCCACACCTCCCTGCCCTGCCTGTAGTCAGCCCCTACCTCCAGTCAGCCCTTGTCCTGCCTCCAGCCAACCCCACACTCCCTTGCCTCCAGCCAGCCCCGCACTCATCTGTCTCCAGCCAACCCCTGCTGCACTCCCCTGCGGCCCTGCCTGAAGTCATTCAGTCCCACACACCCCCGTCTCCAGTCAGCCCCTCACCCCTCTGCCCTGCCTGCAGCCAGCCCCTACCTCCAGTCAGCCCCTCCAGCCAGCCCCAAACCCCCATCTCCAGCCAACTCTGCACCCCCTATCCTCCAGCCAACCCCATACGCTCCTGTCTCCAGCCAGCTCCGCACCCCCAGCCCTGCCCGCAGACAGCCCCACACCCCCTGCCTTCAGCTAGCCCTGCCCCATGCTCCTGTCTGCAACTGGCCCCATGTTAACTGGTGCCCTGCAGTTCCCAGGGCAGTAACCCTGCACACCTGCTTCAATTAAAGGGTTAACATGCATCGGTATTTTCCCAGAAATGTCAGGCTTTTTGGTTCTTAAATCACCATCCAAGAGGAATTTTTAAAAATTCCTCCCGGGAAAATGCAGACGTATGGTAACCCTTTTGGTACAAAAAATACATACTGTAGCACATCCCTTAAATCAGAACTTTTTATAGGGAACCGGTTGTTCAGATTTTGGCAGCTCGTCGCTGTATGTAGCAGCATGCTTTGTTTATGGTACTTAAGTAAATTTTCTGTCCCTGTAACATTGCTCATACCCAAGTCAATTTGAATTAATTTTTCAGGTGAGATGTCATGAGGAACAATATCAAAATGTTTTACTGGGGTCTAAACATATTACATCTGGGCTTTAATTTTGGAAAAAATTTGCATGAATATATAATATATGAAACAGTTGTAGATTACACTACACATTACTCAGCCAGTGGGACATGACCCCCACAGAGGTCATGAAAGACAATCAGGAGGTTGTGAGGCATTGAAAATCATGTTACACTGTAAAACAAATAAATTCTTGTGTCCCCTCTCCCCACATGCCCTTACTTTTCAAGGTCAAGTATTCTTTCAGCTTCTCAAAACACACACAAAAATTATATAGGCTTAGCATTGTTATTACTGATATTTTTCACTTTTGCTTTTATAGCAAATTTAAGATTGGGAAAAATTGACTTCACATAAGGAATCGCTAACCTGAAAAGCCTGAGAAACACTGATCTAAACAAACGCAAAATATGCTGAAAATGCATATATCCTTTAAATTAAAAGATTTACGTTGTCGTAAATTAGTATAATATATAGGCAGTCATATACTATAGAGATGGCCAGTGGTATAAAACACTAAGATGCATAGCAAAATCACTTCATAATATACTGAAATGTGTCAATAGGTATAATACTTATAAATTTCATCATTTCAGTTAGCCCTCTTCTCTCTTCACTATAATTATAATTTTCACTAAGAATCACAATGATGTGTATAATTCTGTTATTCTCAGTAAAAGTATCAACTTCAAGGTTATTCAATATCACATGGAGATCTCAGTTGTTTAAAAAACAAATTTCAAAGTGTTGCTTGAAAGGCTAGCTTAGGGTGGTTCTTTTATTGATCTTTCTTCCATTAGCATTCAGTATTCAGTTACAAAGCACATAGTTTTTGAAAATAAAGTCAGTTATCCACAGGAGATTTGTGACACTCTGAGATTTAGGTTACTTAGTGATCCTCAATTAGCAGACATGTTAAGCTACCAACTCTGCCCTTGAATGATTTCACCCGAAGCTTTTCCTGAGGAGTGGAGATTATATAAAACAAATTAGCAATGAACCTCTGACTCTTTTCACTGCCTTTTCCAGCACAATGTATTATATAGTAACTTTTACTGATTCTTTTCACTGTTCAGTTATTCCAAATACATTCTGATTCTTTACAAAAAACTCTGTGTCCATATGTTCTAATCTATACACTAATAAGGGAGAATTAGGAAGAGGAAATCTAGGAGCAGAGAGAGAAATAGAGCTGATTTAATGAAATAATGTGGGTCAAATTGTTCACTAATGTAAACTGATGCGGATCTATTAAAGTGAATGAAGCTGCATCAATTTACACAAATAAAAATTTGGCTCAGTATATTTGGGAGGAATAAATAAAGAGGAACACTTGTTCATATATTCATACAATTCAGTATCTGGGTCCCAGTCCAGTAAAGCACATAAGCTTTAATGCTAAGTACCTGAGTAAGTCAGAGGTGAAAGTAAGCTGGTCTGGTCTGTACCATACTGAAGCTGTACTGTACTGGCTTCCCCAGGTCCGTAATTTAAAGGGCCTGGGGCATCCAGCAGTGTCTGGAGCCCTGGGCCCTTTAAATTTCTGCCAGATCCCCACTGCCGGAGCCCCCGGGTAGCAGAGGTGTCCAGGAGCCCCAGAGTTTGGATGGCAATTTAAAGAGCCTGGGGCTCCACTGTGGTAGTGGCAGCTGGAAGCCCATGGCCCTTGAAATCACCGCCGGAACTGATGCTACCCCTCTGGCAGTGGGGCTCGAACGGTGATTTAAAAGGCCAGGGGCTCCAGCCACCGCTACTGCAGTGTAGCTCCGGGCCATTTAAATCATTGACAGAGCCCCGGGGGCTCCCAGATGCCACTGCTACCCTGGGACTCAGGGATCTAGAGGAGATTTAAAGGGCCTGGGGCTCCGCTGTGGTAGCAGCAGCTGGAAGCCCCTGGCCATTGAGCTCTGGCAGCGGGGCTCGGGTGGCGATTTAAACGGCCTGGGGCTCCAGCCACCGCTCCCATCCTGGGCCCTTTAAATCACCACCAGAGCCCTCGGCCGCTGCTGCTACCCTGGGTCTCTGGCAGCGGGGCTCTGGCTGCAATTTAAAAGGTTGGGAGCTCTCTGCAATGCCCGGAGCCCTGGACTCTTTAAATTGTTGCCTGAGCCCCGCTGCTGGAGCCCTCAGAGTAGCAGTGGCAGCCGGGGCTCTGGCGGTGGCCCTGGCCCTTTAAAATGCCCCAGGGCTTCCAGCCACCTCTGCAGCTGGTAGCTCTGGGAGTGATTTAAAGGGCCCAGGGCTCTGCTGGAGGCAGTGATTTAAAACGCCCAGGGATTTAAATGCCCCACCTTTTCCGGCTGAGGCCTCCGTCCCCAGCTCAGGACTCCGGTGTACTGGTAAGTCCTTTAAGTTACTTTCACTCTTGGAGTAAGCCCAGTGAATAAGGGAATAAGTTCAGTAAAACTACTTATGTGCTTAAAATCGCTTGTGTGTGTACTGGATTGGGTACTTGTTGAGGTGGAGGAGGAGAAGGAAAAACCAGGAAATAAAGGTTGGGGGAAAGATGCCACCAGAGCCCAAACAGCACACACCCTTGCAGCTGGAGGAGCCCTGGTCAAACTGCCCCAGGCTGCTGGCCACCCTCAGCACTACCCCAGCACCAGGCTACCAGCTGCCCCCAGCCCCAGGCTGCTAGCCACATCCAGCACCACCCGGCAGCTGGCCACTCTCAGCACTAGCCCCAGGGCTGGGCTGCTGGCTGCCCTCAGCATTAGCCCCAGCCCCAAGCCACCCTCAGCATTGAACCCAGAACCTGCAGCAATGGCCCTAGCACCGGGCCCCCAGCCACCCTCAGCACTGTCCTCAGCACCAGACCACCAGCTGCCTTCAGCACCTGCCCCAGTGCTGGGCCTCTGACCTGCCTGCAACACTGGCCCCAGCGCCAGGCCTCTGGCTGGCCTCAGCATTGGCCCCAGTGCCAGGCCAACGGCCAGCCCCAGTGACAGGCCATTGGCCTCCGACCTGAACTGAGCTCCTGCCGGCTTGCGGGAGAGGAGGGAGCATGGGCGGGGCCAGGGCTTGGACCTCAGCTATTATATTCACCACACAGGCCTGCTACAATCTATTTTGCTCCCTTGGAGTATTTCTACACAGCACACTGTGTCTGCAGACTCGTATTTCTATGCCCAACTGCAATGGAAATCTGGGCTTCAAAACTGTGCTGGCATGTGCATCATGCAGTATGCAGACCAGAAGCTGAGCCAGAACTGCATCTTCTGTGGACATGTACTGTTGTATCTCAGGTTTCCTACTGCCCTTGCCAGCTGAAGCCACTGTGGAGGTTTTTTTTGTACTGGGTTGTCGGAGAATTTGTCTGGTGGGACTTGACCACAAGTGTTTTAGGTGGCTTTAGCCTACAAACACATCTAACCAAGCAATTCTCTGTTTATATGCTCTCAGCAGCCAGAGCCAACATGGATCCTGCCCTGGTGGAAGAACTGCTTTATCTCACGCTCTGTCTTATTTCAGAACACAGGTGTAGCATCTGTGAGATAATGGTGGAAGTCTCCGCCACAGTGTTTGAACTGCTGAAGGTACCTCTTGGAGGAGGATACTGACATGCAAGCTGTGACCCAGCTGATGCTACTCCTGCCTGTTGTTGCTTTAGCCACAAATCCCCCAAGGTAGACTAGTGCTACAGGAGCAAGGCCGCAAGCACAGACTGCAGGGAATCACATCGTCATGTGGACCTGGGATGACCAACAATTAGTCCAGAACTTTCGCATGAAGAAGCATACATTCCTGGAGGTTTGTGATCATCTTGCCCTTATCCTTAGCACCAGGACACCCACATGAGAGTGGTCATGCTGGTGCAGGAGTGGGTCACGATAGCTATCTGGAAGCTGGCTACACCAGAGTACCGGTCCATGGCCAACCAGTTTGGAGTTGGCAAGTCAACTGTGGGATTTCTGTGGCAATCAGCACTGTGGTGTACTTAAAGATGGTGGGGATTACAAATGTATCTGAGATAATTGCTGACTTTCCAAACTGCATTAGGGCCCTTTATGGGAGTCATGTGCCTATACTTTGCCCCCCACTAGGAGCACATGAGTACATAAACAACAAAGGATACTACTTCATCATTATGCAAGGTCTGGTGGACCATAGGAGTAGATACATGGACCCTAATCAGAGGTGCACTGGCAGGGTGCATAATGGTAGATATTCTGAAGGTCAAGACTTTACCTTCATGGATAACTGGCACATCATTCCACTGAATGACATTCTTATAAATGGAGTCACTGTCGCAGTGTTATTCTAGAGAATCCCACTTACCATTCGTTGCCATGGTTTATGAAACCGTACACTGATTTCAGAGGACCTGGCTAAAGTTCAACTACACATTCAGTAGCTATAGAAGGGTGGTAGAGGGTCTATTTGGCAGATTGAAATCCCACTGCTGCTGTTTTCAAAACCATTTGGATGCCAGTGGCATTGATGCAGTCTGCATTATTTGTGGCTTGCTGTGTTCTGCACAATATCTGCAAGGACCAGGAGAAACCTTTTCACCAGGAATGGGTTCAGGACATGGCTGGATATTTGCCCGACAGTGCGCCTGTTGTGACTGGTACTGGATCCAGACACACAGTGGAAATCAGGGATGCTTTGTGCACCCACATAATGGGTTTACACAGTCCCATGCATGAGAGGGAATGAAATGGCATTTGAAATTTTTCTGTGTGGGTATGGGCCAGCTGTCTGAAGATTTTTGTAAATGTGTTGATATTGTATATTATGAATTCTGTAAACACATTAATGAAATGTATGGCAATATCTTATAAATTTTATCCACATGGGCCATGCACTGCAATTTGCAGTTTATGGATTACGGTAATTACAGTTTGTACATTTTTATTATGAAAGTTTGAGTCTGGGCATGTGATGACAATCATTAACGTTTGTATGTAGTGTTGTTGTAGCTGTTTCTCTGCCAGGATATTAGAGAGACAAGATGGGTGAGGGAATATCTTTTACTGGACCATCTTCTGTTGACGAGAAAGACAGGCTTTTGAACTTACACTGAACTCTTTTTCAGGTCTGGGAAACATACTCAGTGTCACAGCTAAATACAAGGTGGAACAAACTGTTTAGCACAAGTAGTTAACATATATTTAAAAGGACCATTCAAGATGAAGTGGACCACTAACACCCCTCCAAAAATGAGAGGAATGGAAAGATGAGGGAAGGCGGCTGGGCAGGGTTTGTTAGTGGATTATAGATTGTTATAATAAATCAATGTTTCTATTCAGTCCATGATTTTTTTAATATCTAGCAAAGTTATGAATTTAAGCTCCAAGGCTCATCTTTTTTTTATGCAGGTTTCCTTTGAGGATGAGGGCTGATAGATCAGATATAGAGTGATCACTGTGTGAAAAGTGTTCAGCCACTGGTAATACTGTGTTTTTGTCTCTTTTAATTTTCTTCTGTGAGTTCATTCAAGAATGTACTGATTGGTTTCACCCACATAGTTGCTATTGGGTCACTGGATAAAGGACACTACATGTTGTGATAGGCATGTGTAGTGCCCATGGATCCTGACAGGTGTGTTGACCATTGTAACAATTGAGGTCAGGCAGCGTCTGGTGCTGCTCTGGTGTCCTGGTCTATTGGGAGCTTGCTTCTGATGATGAGCTTGAAGGAGTTGTTTGAAGACGGAAGTGGGAAGACCCATTAAATATGGGTCCTAGTTGTTTGATGATACTCCCTTAGAGGTTCAAGTAGAGGGTGGTAGGTGACAACCAGGGTTGTGCAGTCAGAGGGGGTTTATTTCTGTACTAATTTTCTTAGGGTATTTGGGTGGCCCATTTCACAACACAATCTACTTCTCTGGTGGAAGGTCCTTGTTTGGTGAAGGTGGTTTTGAGTATGTATACACCTCACATGTGTACTGCACCTGGACAGGTAGCAGGTACTGCAGGTCTCAAGTCTAGGCCAGAAGGGGTTGCCAAACAGGAGCCTTACTCTTTATACCACTGCACTGCAAAGCAAGATAGGGAAACCACAGATAATATCCTGCAAACAGAGGCTACACCCCGAGACTCAGCAGTATCAGCTGACTAGCAGCCAATGCTGATTGGTCAGCTCCTAGCATAAAGCTTTCTGTTCATGCCACACCTTTGTCTGAGCAAGAAGTTGCTAGGCTTGCTGCTCACTGGACCCCAAAGACCAAGTTTCTGCCTCCTTGCCTGTTTCCTGCTTCTTTGACTCCAGTTACAGAATCTGGCTTGATCCTTGGTGCAACCTTTAGCTGATCCACTCGGTGCATTGTTCGGCTGCCAGTTAGTCACCAGTGCCTGCCAGCCTCTAGGGTAATCTTGTGTACATGATCATTTTTCTTTTTCTTGATGAAGTTGAACATCTTGCTCATCTCACACCAGAAGTTAATTAGACTCCAGCTATGTTCATCTGGCCAGCTAGCCATGTGCTTGATGGAGGACTTAATCATATTGTGAGCCATAGTTAATACATGTCAGCACTGACTGTGTTGTTTCCAGTTGAGCAGTCCATGTGGAAAGGTAGGATTAAATGCTGAGCAGCTGCATTTGAACCAGGATGTAGTTTCCAGTTCCTGGGAGGTGAGTGGCAAACTTTGGAATTGAAAGGCTGTGAAGAACCACCTCTAGGGATTGTGGAATAGTGCTGGCAGACTCTCCATTCCCAACTGCATTCACACTCCAAAATGGTTGGGCCCTGACCTGTGTCACAGCAGTACTCAGCTCTGACTGACCCCTCTGGCAGAGTCTATGGGCCCAAATCAAGAAGGGTACCTGGCCTGAAGTAGACTAGTTTTTGTGTGGATGAGATGGGAGCTTAGGGTTAAACCTGAGGCAGAATCTGGGTTCAATGTACCATGTAGACATAAACTTAGTGTAAATTACATTCATCATGCACACCCACTGAATGCCAGATTGTTGGAAGCTATGCACTGCTTTGCCACTTACAGCAATTTTATGACCACTTTAGACCATTTTTTATCTCACCATTGAATTTACTTCAGAGAAATTGGCCATCAGAGGGAAGACTGCAGGGCTTGTGGTGAAGAGACCAGGGTACAATTCTTGATCTGCCGCATACAACTTTGGCATTCGGCAGTTTCTTAGGACCAGATTTTCAAAGGTGTGGGATTTCAAAAATGCCTAGGTGTCTAATCCTTCAGTGATTTCAATAGGAATTAGACACATAGGTACTTTTGAAAATCCCAGTAGGTGCCTAGCTGACTCTTTATGCATTTAAATATTTTTAACAATCTGTCCCATAGGCACTTTTGAAAATTTTACCTGGGGTGCTCAACTCCCATTAATATTTACCTGGGGTGTCCTTAGGCCTCTTTGAAAATCTCAACTTGAGAAAATACTTAAGATCTAAAATATTATGAATAATTACAGCTGGTTGGGCAATAGAATTTCTGTTCCATGGGAAATTCTGACATTTTGATTATTTCATTCTGAAACATTAAATATGATATAAAATATTAAAAGTAATAATAAACAAGAGCTGGTAGTAATAGAGGACTTTAATTCCCCAGATATGTGTTGGAAAAAATAATATGGCAAATCACAAAATGTCCAGTGAGTTCTTAGACTGTGTTGGGAATAACTTCTTGTTTCAGAAAGTCACTAGGGAGACAGCCATTTTAGATTTGAGTCTAACAGAAAGGAATTGGTTGCAAATCTGAAAGTGGAAGGTAACTTGGGTGAAAGTGATCATGAAATGACAGGCATCATGATTCTAAGGAATGGAAGGAGTGAGCATAGCAGTATAAGGACAGAGGACTTCAAAAAAGCAGACTTTAATAAACTCAGAGAACTTGTTCCCCTTCTACCGAGGGGAAAATCCCATAGATTTTCCCCTCGGTAGAAAGTCTATGGGAAAAAGGAGTTCAGCAGAGCTGGCAGTTTCTCCAAGAAACAATATTTTTAAAGCACAACAGCAAAGAATCCCAACAGGAAGGAAAGATAGACATTATAATCCACAAGACCAATACGATTGCATGATGAGCTGTTCTGCTTCTCTCTTTCACAGCTCCCAAACTCAGAACTCGAAAATAAAATCAACCCTAGCCTCTTTGTCTCTGAGTTAGGCAGTCTTCTCTAATTGAGGGCCTGAGCAGCCCTGGCTTATCATTGGCCCAGCAAACTGCTTGTCCATATCACCCAGTACTGAAGCCTCCCTATTGGCATCAGTAGGAATTCCTAATCAATTCTATCTCTACCCTTGACTCCAAGCATGCTGGGAAATGGTGTCTGAGGGCTTTGAATGCAATTATTGTTGTAGTGCATAAGGTAGGATGCCTTCGAGGCTCAGTTCAGAGTTCTAGGAGATGGCACACTCCAAATAAGGGTTACGCCTACATGCATTTCTCAAGAATAAATCATTCCAAACCAACCTAATTTCTTTCTTTAACAGGAATACTAGCCTAGTGGATAGAGTGGAAACAGTAGAAATGATTTATCTTGATTTTAGTAAAGGTTGACAGAGTCCCACTTGATGTTGTCAAAAACTAGGAAAATGTGGTCTAGATTAAATTGTTGTAAAGTGGGTGCACAATGGGTTGAAAAACAGTAATTAATGGTTCACTGTCAAAGTGGGAGGACATATCTAGTGAGGTCCCACAGGGGTCTGTCCTGTGCCTGGTCCAATTCAATTTTTTTCATTCTGGACTTGGATAATGGAGTGGCAAGTATGCTTATAAAATTGGATGTTGATACCAGGCTGGAAGGGGTAGCAAGCACTTTAGAGGATGGGATTAAATTTTAAAAGGACCTTGATAGACTGGAGAATTGGTCTGAAATCAGTAAGATGAAAATCATAGTAAAGACAAGGGCAAAGCACTTAGGAAGGAAAAGTCAAATGCACAAATACAAAATGGGGGATAACTGTCTAAGCAATACTCCTGCAGAAAAGGATCTGGGGATCAGTTGACTTGTATTCAGTTTTTGATCCATTATTTTAAAAAAACCTGTTTCAGGTTGACCTGAAATTTAATTTTTTTAAGATATTTTTGGTTCTTTCAGTGAACTAAAAAGATCCATTATTTGCGCAGCTCTACAGATGAGGTCTGGATTCAGAGGAGTGCTTGTGGTATATAAGCTTTAAAAACTCTAAAACTTCTACTTTAAAAACTGATTTTTTCAAAGTGTTTTTTCCCTGGTATGTAGAAGTGAAACAATTCCCTTGTTTGAATCAGAGACTATTTATACAAAATGGAACTCATTACTGAGTTAATCAGTTCTCTGCAGTTACTTGGTAACAATGTTATGAACAGATCAGCTGTAATGCTTTTATTTTGTTTTCTATTCATGGACAGTTGTGTATATGGAAGTACATGAAAGCAACCCAGAAATAGAATTATCTCTCACTTACAGAAGACTCCACCTTGTTGAGATAGTTGAGCTCAGATAAAGATTTGTGGCCATGTAGCTAGAGGAAACGAGGGAGTAAGTGCAGTAATTAGGTCCAGTTGTATAAGCTATTCTGTTCCATGTAACTGGGCAGGAGCAATAAGAGGGCGTGGTTTAGCTCTTGTCTGGACTCTGCTTGCATTTATAAAAACCTCTCTTTGGGATTCCAGGGAGATATGGAACCAAGACTGGGTTCTGTCCAGAGCAAGATCTTCCCTAGAGAATGTTTATTTAGCAGGAGGTTATCAAGAAAGGATATTCCAGAAGCATTTTCTCTTTTATGTTCTGTCCTCCTCCGCTGCAGAGAGGTAGTCACCAGAGATTATTTTTTCCTTAGTAGAGGGACTTTCTACTGACATATTTTGATGACTATTTTTGTATGAGATGCATAACACAAAGATCTTAGGTCTACTTAGTTTACCTCCACTAGAGGGATATGACTCCCCCAAATTTGTTTATAATCTGCTTGTATATTAGCCCTCTCAAATTCGAAGTATTTAAATTACTCCCTTTGACTCTCAAAATACTAATACATTTAAATTCAGTTTATCAATAGTTGTGTGTATATACAATAATACGATAATAGAAAATATATTTTAAATGACAGCTTGATGGAGCTCTGGAGCCATACAGTTACACCTGTCCCCCATAAATGGCATGACTTTTGCAGAGACATTAATATTCAGTGCAATTCACACTGTAGTGCAAGAAATTTCCTTCAGGCCAAGTGGAATTATGAAGGTTCCAGGATTGGGTGATAATTTGTAAAGCAAGCAACATATCTTATATGGGGAGACACTCCTGCTCTTCCCCAACTTCCTACCCAAAATCCAGTGAAGAAAAGACCTGCCTGGTCTGGTGACCTAAGTGAATCAGCATTGTTGCTTGGAGCCCCATGATGCTGTTGTATTCAGTCCACTCTCTTTGGTGGAATGAAGGGGCTATGGGTAGTTTCTGAGAGTACTCCCCTTTTTTCCTGACCTATTGCAGCTCATAAGTACATAAGAATGGCCATACTGGGTGGGGTACTGAAACAATTTGTACAGTGAGGGTGCTGAAAGCCATTGATCCAAACTGTAAACCCTGTATATGATGGAAATCTCTTCAAGACAGGGCTGTGGGACCACTGCCAGCACCTCTAGTTCCATCACCTATGATACTGGGTCAGACCAAAGGTTCATCTAGCCCAGTGTCCCGTCTTTCAATAGTGGCCAATACCAGGTGCTTCAGAGGGAATGAACAGAACAGGCAGTCAGCAAGTGATCCATCCCGTCGCCCTTCACAGCTTCTGGCAAACAGAGCTCCTCATCCCATCTGTGTCTTCAGTACTCTTTTTCAACCCCATCATCTATCCAGTCTTTTGGAGAGTTTGTGGGGCTACCAACATCTAGAGGAAAGGAAAGCACCTCTTGAATATTTCAAGGCTGGTTCTACTACAGAAAAATCTCACTGGTATTACCTTTTTCCGTCCCCCACTACCTTTTGGTTGGGTGATGAGGTAGATTGTGAAGAGACATTCTAGATTAGCTGTTCTGTGCCAAGAGGTTTTTGAGCCATCAGATCTGGTTGGAACTCATTGTGTTCTCTTTCTCTGGACCCAGTCATGAGGGTTCTGGTCATAAACTCATAGACCTTAAGGCTAGAAGGGACCATCATGATCGTCTAATCTGACCTCCTATATGTTGCAGTCCTCTTATACATCCACTTCTGTAATATATCCATAACCTCTGGCTGAGTTACTGAAGTCCTCAAATCTTGATTTAAAGCCTTCAAGTTATGGAGAATCCACCAATTACACTAGTGTAAACCTGCAAGTGACCCATGTCACGTGCTGCAGAGGAAGGTGAAAACGCCCAGGGTCTCTGCTAATCTGACCTGGAGGAAAATTCCTTCCTGACCCTAAATATTGTGATCAGTTGGACCCTGACCATTTCAGCAAGACCTAGCAGCCAGAAAACAGGAAAGAATTCTCCACAGTTACTCAGAGCCCTCCCAATCTAGTGTCACATCACTGGTCATTGGGGGATATTGGCTATTAGCAGTCGCAAATCAGCTATATACTATTGTATATATCATCCATGATGACTGTTTAAACAGCCTCCATTAGCAATATTATAGGGACTGATTCAAACCTCACTTAAGTCAATGGAAAGATGCCCACTGGCTCCAAATCTGATGTAATCAGGACCCCTGATGTGCAGAAAAACTAAGTTCAGTAGAGAATATAATAATAAACTGTTCAAAATGAAGATAAGCATTTTTCCTGTTTGTTGCTTTAGTAGGTTTTGTTCAGTGAGACTCAGAGTGCTGCCTGTGAGCTAAGAGGCACGTGATACTAGTATATGTAAAAAGCAACAAAGAGTCCTGTGGCACCGTATAGACTAACATGTATTGGAGCGTAAGTTTTCATGGTTGAATACCCACTTCGTCAGACGCATGTAATGGAAATTTCCAGAGGCAGGTATAAATATGCAGGCAAGAATCAGTCTAGAGATAACGAGGTTAGTTCAATCAGGGAGGATGAGGCCCTCTTACCAATAGAGCAGAAACTTCTTCACAGTCTTTGTTTAATCCTGAGCTGATGGTGTCAAATTTGCAAATGAACTAAAGATATTTCAGATATTAGGAATGGCAATATACAAAAACCTGTAGGAGAACACTTCAGCCTCCCTGGACACACAACAGCAGATTTACAGGTAGCCATCATGGAGCAAAAAAAACTTCAGGACCAGACTTCAAAGATAAACTGTTGAGCTTCAGTTCATTTGCAAATTTGACACCATCAGCTCAGGATTAAACAAAGACTGTGAATGGCTTGCCAACTACAAAACCAGTTTCTCCTCCCTTGGTGTTCACACCTCAACTGCTAGAAGAGGGCCTCACCCTCCCTGACTGAACTAACGTCGTTATCTCTAGATTGATTCTTGCATGCATATTTATACCTGCCTTTTGAAATTTCCATTGTATGCGTCTGATGAACTGGGTATTCACACATGAAAGCTTATGCTCCAGTACGTCTGTTAGTCTATAAGGTGCCAGAGGGCTCTTTGTTGCTTTTTACATATCCAGACTAACACGGCTACCCCTCTGATACTTGTAGTATATGTGGTTGTTGGCTGGAATCAGACCTTGTGATCTGCATGTTATTGCTAATTAACATCCAGCTCTCTGCCCATTATCCAGTAGCAAAGGCAGAGTGATGTTTGTTTGTTAAGTATTTGTTTCCAATAAAGTAGATTCAGGAAAGGCACTATCTAATTTAATGGTAAAGACCACAGTTCTCCTTCTAATTGCCCCAGGATTTCTAGGCTAAATTCTGCTAATTTTCACCCATGTAGCTGATCAATATAATTTTAACCTTATTTACTATTACTCCAAAGTATACCAAAGCTGTCCTGATTTTTTTATTTTTGAATAAAGAATTTTAATATTTTCATAAACATACAATATACAAACATACAAGAAAGGCAGATTGAAAAAAAAGGTACCATTTTCAAAAGCACTAAAGTGATTTTGGAGTCCCTTTCGAAAAGAGACAGTAAGACATTTGATACAGTTCCTCGTGGGGAATTATTAGCTAAATTGGAAAAGATGGGGATCAATATGAAAACTAAAAGGTGGATAATGAACTGGTTAAAGGGGAGACTACAATGGGTTCAACTGAAAGGTGAACTATCAGGCTGAAGGGAGGTTACTAGTGGAGTTCCTCAGGGATCGGTTTTGGGACCAATCTTATTTAATCTTTTTATTACTGATCTTGGCACAAAAGGTGGGAATGTGCTAATAAAGTTTGTAGATGACACAAAACTGGGAGGTATTGACAATATAGAGAAGGATCGGGATATCACACAGGAAGATATGGATGACCTTGTAAATTGAAGTAATAGTAATAGGATGAAATTTAATAGTGAAAAGTGCCAGACATTGAGAGATTAATAACAAGAATTTTTGTTATAAGATGGGGACGCATCAGTTGGAAGTAAAAGAGGAGGAGAAGGACTTAGAAGCATTGGTTGATCATAGGATGACTATGAGTCACTAATGTGATATGGCTGTGAAAAAAGCTAATGCAGTCTTGGGATGCATCGGGTGAGGTATTTCCAGCAGAGATAAGGCGGTGTTAGTACTGTTATACAAGGCACTGGTGAGACCTCATCTGGAATACTGTGTGCAGTTCTGATCTCCCATGTTTAATAAGGAAGAATTCAAATGGTAACAGGTATAGAGAAAGACTACTAGGATGATCAAAAGAATGGAAAACCTGTCTTATGAAAGGAGACTTAAAGAGCTCGGCTTGTTTAGCCTAACCAAAAGAAGGCTATGGGGAGATATGATTGCTCTCTATAAATATATCAGAGGGATAAATACCAGGGAGGGAGAGGAATTATTTAAGCTCAGTACCAACATGGACACAAGAACAAACGGATATAAATTGGCCATCAGGAAGTTTAGACTTGAAATTAGATGAAGGTTTCTAACCATCAAAGGAGTGAAGTTCTGGAACAGCCTTCCAAGGGGAGCGCAGTGGGGGCAAAATACATATCTGGCTTCAAGACTAAGCTTGATAAGTTTATGGAGGGGATGGTATGATGGGATAGCCTAATTTTGGCAATTAATTGATCTTTGACTATTAGCGGTAAATATGCCCAATGGCCTGTGATGGGATGTTAGATGGGATGGGATCTGAGTTACTACAGAGAATTCTTTCCTGGGTGCTGGCTGGTGAGTCTTGCCCACATGCTCAGGGTTTAGCTGATCGCCATATATAGGGTCAGGAAGGAATTTTCCTCCAGGTCAGATTGGCAGAGGCCCTGGGGGTTTTTCACCTTCCTCTGCAGCGTGGGGCACAGGTCACTTGCTGAAGGATACTCTGCACCTTGAAGTCTTTAAACCACGATGTGAGGACTTCAGTAGCTCAGACATAGGTTAGGGATTTGATACAGGAGTGGGAGGGTGAGATTCTGTGGCCTGCGTTGTGCAGGTGGCCAGACTAGACGATCATAATGGTCCCTTCTGACCTTGAAGTCTATGATTCTATGAGACTTAGGGTCCTAAGTAACATAGACATTTTTGAAATTTTTACTGCAAGTCTATACAACTGTAAATCTTTGCTTGATATAAGAAAACTTCTGAAATGAAAAAAAAAAAGTTCAAATTTGGTCCAAAGCATTTGTCAGTACCTGGGGGGCGGAGGTGCTGGAACTAGGGTGCTGGGGCTTGAAACAGTAATAATTCCTTGGCTTGAAATAGTAATAACAATCCAAATACTTGGTTTCCGCCTTCGGCATCCCTGCTATAATTGTTGTTCCAGCACTACCAGAGGGAGGGGGATAAAGTGACTATATAAAAGAGGGAATATTAGTCCACTTTATGAAAAAATTTCAAGACCCTATAGTAGAGGATTAGATTTGTTTAATTTATTGTTGGTGTTCTAATGCAACATTTACAAAATTTTAAATAAATGTCCATGCTAAAGAAATATAAATACTAAGTAAAGAACTAGAGCTATTAGAAGAGTATAGCTGCAGTGCAACAAAAAATTAAACATGAGACAGAACTTGCTGCTTCAAGTAATACATTTTTGTTCACCAGGCTCACAGCTAGTGTATTTTACAGGTTTATCCTTTACAGTTGTCTCTCCAATATTATTATTTCAATAGGCTTTTGCAAAGCAAATAAAAAGCAGCAGCATTTATGGAAATAATTGTGATCCACAGATCCTACAAATGCAGTTTCTCTTCTAGTGGGCCACCAGCCCCACGAATGTTCAGCTTAGCTATTGGGTGCCTATTATTCATAAAACCTCTTGCCATAATGGAACCATTTCCTATAATGCATAAAACCACCCCCATATGTTTATGCTGAGGTTTCATGAGGCAACAAATCATCTCCCTCAAACTAGCCTAACAAGGGAGAGCAAATGTTAGTGCTGAAAACACCTACAAGTCAATTGCACGTACATAATTTGAAGCTGCTCAAAAGATATGTATTTCTGATCTAGGATTTTCAGTTTCTTAGGTAGGAGTTTGAATATCAGCTTATTTAGACTTATTCATGGACTCTGTGTATTTGAGGGTAGCTGAGGGTGATAATAAGAATACTTGTCACTGAGGTATATTCTTATGTTGGGAACAGCAAGTCATGTGGCACAGTGACAAGAAGCTGAACCATTGCTCTGAGATACTCAGATGGGTTGCAGTCACCACACAGAAAAAGGGCGCTATCTATCCAGTGCCATAAAGATGACGGAGCAGGTGGAGATCCAGAGTTCCAGTGTCAGAGAGACAGCAAGACGTCCTTCCCAAAGGGAGGAGACATCTGCCACAAGGTGATGAAACCTACCAAATAAAGATAATCCTTTTGGATAGGATTTTTGTGGCGAGTATTCCATCAAGATTGCACCAGGAAGGGGAGCTCTCAGCAAATCAGTAAAGGAGGAGCAGGAGCTGTACCAGACCTCTGCTAACCCGAGCCAGGTAGGAGGAAAATCAGCAGAGGAGCAAAATTTGTACTTCCAGAAACTATCCCTAATCCCTGCTTGTGGTTTAAAGCCTGTATTCCCTCTGCACGTATTTGTGGCTCGCAAGTCTTGGAGCCTGGCAAGACAAAAAGGGCTATCTGTTAACTAGTTATGAAGGGAAACTTGCCTTAAGTGATCACTCAGTGAATTTACAAAAGTGGTTTCTTAACAGAGGTAGTTATTTGCTGATGATTTTGTAAAGCAAGAGAGTGCCCACAAAGGATGATCTCATTGTCTGCTACTCACATGAGATCAGAGCACCTCAAGAGAGGAAAGTGTTTAATTATAGTATATTCTAAAGAAGATGCTCAGATATATGAAACTTGCTGTCCTAATCTAAAAAGAGAGCAGACCCATTAACATCTCAGAGAGGAAATAATGAGGAGACTAGACTATCCCAGTCTTTTATTACTTGGAGGCACTCAGCCAGGTTCTTCAGTAACTTGTTGGCAGCATGAAACCAATGTGATAGCTCTTGTGCTATGCAGGCACTCAAATACCTGGTAATGAGTGTGGTATGAGAAAGAGATGAAAAATCCAAGTTCATAACTGACATTAAGGAGACCTCAAACCTTAGTATATACCCTTGCATCTTCCTACCCTAAAATATCAGGTGTTTCCATACATTGCAATGAAAATTGAGGAATTTAACTATACACAAAAACAGGCTGGTTCCACTATAATCCACTATGTCCTTTCAACCAGCAGTCTCTTTGGGACAGAATAGCTCGACAGTTGCCAGCATCCACTCATTGAAATTTGTATCGAGAAAGTTTATTGGCTGTAGATGAAATGGACAAAAGCAAGGTAAAGCTCATCGCTAGCAAATACAGATGGAGTCAATTGCTTTCAGTAAAATTGGAAACCTAGACACTTTCAAGAATCGTTATTTGAATATTTTTCACTACTGTTGGGTTGTCAGGAAGGTAAGACAATCAATTCAGTTATTGACTGCTCTATGAAGTGTTACATAGGAGACCGGCATACCTACAAGATTCCCATTAGTTGACTGATAATATGCTTGTCAAATAAAAATGATATCCCTGCTGGGAACTTGATTTGGTTGCTCACAGCATGAACCCTCAGACCTTAAATTTTCAAAATATTCTAAAGATAGATACAAAATGCTTAAATGACACAATTATTTAGCTGTTAGTGGAAGGTTTTTCTGCTTGATACCATGAAAATATCATACCTGCCTGAAATATCTTTCCTCTCCTTTTCACATATTCTAATATTTATGAAGTAAATGTACACTGTACATCATTGACTAAAATCGAACACTTTTACCACCTTCTATCAGAATTTACTGAAAATGTGCCGACTGTTTTATCTTGCTCAGGTTCTCACCATTGCAACTCCTTGTCCAACTGCACTTCCTCAAATTCCGCAGTTTTGTCACCCCACTAGACTCCCTCTTCCTGTGCTTTGCTGTCTTAATTCATGTTATCTAGCTATAATAGAACCTGAACTCCTTTTGCCAAAAGTCTTGTATATTTACAAAGCATGATATACATCTATGCCACCATAAAAAGATTCATTCATTATCATTATAGATTTAGCAAACTATCACAGAGAAAGTAACTTATTGTTCCTGACTTCACAGAGAGACATATATATTTTTTACTCTAATTATTACCTTCCTTTGTGTAACCAAAATTATTTGATTTCTCTCTGCAAAATAAGTTATTAGAGAAACTAATTGGGATGGAAGCTAATAGTGAAAAATATTCAAATAAAGATTCTTGAAAGTGTCTAGATTTCCAATTTACTGACAGCAATTGACTCCATCTGTATTTGCTAGCGATGCTCTTTATCTTGCTTTTGTCCATTTACATGTAAATTATGCTCTCTCTTCCCCTCTTTCAGGTATACAAAAATAGTGTATAATATATAAAAAAAAATTAAAAAAGCAATTCAATGTAAAGAGGTTGATTAATTTTTGTTTCATTTATATTGTCACTGGGTGTTTTGAAAAATTTGATCAGGGTAACTTATGGATCTGGTTATTGATAAGTGTATCTTTAAAAGATTATGTAGGGTGCCCAGAACACTGGATGGGTGCTGTTTTATTTAGTAAAATAAATCAAATTAATAAAGACATAGCTGTTTATGAATTGGCTAGCCACCCTCACTCTCTCTGTATTTCTTTTTTTAAAATGTATACAGGTTATGCCTACTTTGCAATTAAGCAGTTGCCAACAGGCCAGATTCTGTTCTGACTTACTTACACCACTGTGAATCTCCATTAATTTCAGTGCAGTTATTTTGGATTTTACAAGGCTGTAAATGAGATTAGGCACTCCTAAGCATTTTTAAAAGGGATTGCAAATTTTTCATACATTTGAAAGGTATTGTGCATTCATGATAAGTATTCTAGGAAAGCTCTGCAGAATAGTACTCATGCTGATATTATAATGTGGTGCTCTTTCCCCTTAAAGTGAATGAATCAATTGGTGAAATGAGGAGTGAAAAAGTTCTATAAAACGTGGAGGAGAAAGTAATTATAACTGTAGGAGGAGCTATGCTCAGAACTATATTCTGACTACAATTTGCCTGTCACACATACCCTAACAAAAACTACTACATACATCATCCTGATATTATTATAGTGATGATTGTTTTAGTTTATTTATACAGCTGCATAAATGTGTGGAATTTTAAAGATAAAAGACAATTTATCTGATTCTTCTCTCTTGCAGAGGTGTAAATCCAGAGTAAATACAATGGAATTACATGGCTGGAAAGCCTACGTAAAAGAGATCAGCATTAACCCCGGTGTTCCTGTCTGAAGAATTTATAATCCAGATTATGAGTTTATGATGTGAATTACTTTTTTCATTGGTTTATTAGTTTAATAAATGAGGAATATTTACCGATCAAGACTGGTTCCAGCAAGGATTTTTCCTAAAGAGCTATCCTCACATGTCATATGTAGAGAGAATATTTCCTTGAGAACCAGCATGGCTATTCATTGTTACATTTTTCCACTGAAAACTGATCTACCGATGCCTTCAGGCAACTAATTACACTGAAAATGAAGGTTGGAAATTATTATATTTATTTTCAGAGTGCTAAACTATATAAGTGGTTTTCGGAAGAGTACATTAGGAGAAGCATATGGAGTCATATAAAACACACAGTTTAGCAAACTGAATAGAAATTAACATTCTTTAGCAAAAAAAATTTTCAAGGGGAACAGTTATTTCATAGTATAATAGGAATTATGAAAAAATCAACCTTATAGCTGAGTGACTGGAATACAAAATAAATATGCAGCCCAAACCTTCCCTTCACGCTCATAAATATCTCATCAGGCCCATGCTCCTTCACCTACTTGTAATGATTTAGTTTGTGCTCGGGTATATAGCTATAACTTTAGGCAGCAGCTACCCCTAAGAATCATTCTTAATCAGAGAGAGATTTAGGCAGAACAGACTGTATTTCTCAGTATCAAAGATGAGTTGCACCAGATCTAATTGTATTGTTTACTTGCAGGAGCAAGTTGCTTAACATTGACAGAAACCAAACTAATCAGACTATAATGAATAGACTATGAATAATAATAATAATTAATTAAATTAATTAATTAATACAACTATCTGCCAAAGCTATGTGGTGGCTTGCAGTGAAGTTTAAGCAATTTGTGTCAGTACAGGACCATACTTCCCTTGAAGTTGCTCAATCAACATTCTTTGCTGTGGTAGGACACAAGCTCTTTGCCTCTCCCTGTTTTTAATTTTGCACTCCATGTTGGTGTTTTCTCTGCCTGATTATTCAAGCTGCTGCTCTTGCTTTCTCTGAGTGGAGTAGTTAGGAGTACTTGCTGGGCTCATTACCATGGCATCTCAGGTGCTCAGAAAGAGGAGAAGCTCCTTGCTGTACACTCACCAACCTCAGGCAGGGACTCCTCACTCATCAAAAGGGACTTATCAGGAAACAAGGCGGCATTTACTCTTATGATTTTCTCTGTGGAGTGGGGAGGCTTTGGGAAATTGCATGAAGTCAGTTTTTCTGGTCTCTATAAGAAGGTTTTATGCACAGTCTGGGTGATTAGTAGGTAATCAAGCGTGGAATTCAGTTCTGGCAGTAGTTTTCCTGTGCGCGCTTCTACTGTGGGCCTTGGGCCTTGCTCGCAACATGTAGTGACAAGGAAAAACATCAGGAAACTCTTTCCACAGGTAGCTAGGATTGCCTTTTGCTCATTCAAGTCATGCATAAAACTTTTTTCTAACTGTCTTATGCTGCTGACTATGAATTAATAAGAAATGCTTGATTTATCATTGGAGAGTGCGTCAAAAGACATCTAATTGAATTCCAGTTCTTTCTCTCACCATGGTATTAGATGGAGATTTACAGTCATACGGTGTCTTGTGTGGTTTTGCATGAATTTTGCCATTCAGTACTGTTCATTGAGATACAGTGTAAACTGGAAGAATTGTTTGTTTTTAAAACATTAACATCATTAACTTAATATTTGTGCTACTGACTAAATACAAACTTTTGTACTCATTTTGTAATACATATTACTGACTAGAAACTTTCTCAGTTTCATTTTGTTTTCCGTTATATACCAAGCCTTGAACTGTTTTAGCATCAGACAATGGTTTTATCTTGTACTATATTATTTCCTGAAAATTGCATGACCCCAGAGATTTATATATTTTTTAACAAAAATTGTTTATATATATATATATATCTCTAAAATAAGCGACTGGATAGCGTAGTGGTTAAGAGCGCTGCCCTTTGATATGGGAGACTGCCCTTTGATATGAGAGACCGGGGTTCAAATCCTGGTTGGTACCCCACTTTCCAGTAGGAGTCCTTGGGCAAAAGACCCCCTAATGCTTCACCTGCCTACCTCAAATATGAGAGTGACACAAACTAGGAGAGTCATGCTGGCTTGGATGTTGCCTGGATTAACAAGGTCCGTGCCAGATCCTGAGGAACCAGGACAATCTGACGACAAGTGGGCTACTGGAACAAACCATTCATGGATGAGATAAGAGAACCTGGAATTGATGGAATGCTACTACAACAGTAGACCTAATGAGAGGGGTTATATGAAACGTATGAGGGGACTGTGGATGGACAAACGACCTGCATCCACACTTACTGAGAAACAGCTGGTTCCAAAGTGGTCCCAGTGATGGTAGGAGCACTTGGGGCTGTGACTCCTAAGTTGGGTGAGTGGCTCCAACAGATCCCAGGAACAACATCAGAGCTCTCTGTCCAGAAGAGTGCAGTGCTAGGAACAGCTAAGATACTGTGCAGAACCCTCAAACTCGCAGGCATTGAACTAGCGTTCCTTCCCCTGGGTTACTCCTCTCCTGCCCTTTTCAGCTTGTGAAGGGGCTTCTGCCCTCCTTCTACAACAAGCCAGGTGCCCCTTACCTGGTTTCGTTTGGATTTCTCAGCCCAGCCGCAGCACTCCTCAAAGTTTCCTCTTCTTTTCTCTTTCTTCTCTAACTCCTTCAAAACTGCTCTCTGCTCCAACTCCCACACTGTCTGATTGAAGCATGGGTTTTTATCACATGACTGACGGCTAGTGCTCTAATTGCTACAGGTGCTCTAGTTAATCTATAGCAAACCTTCCTCTCCTTGCAGGAATAAGGCTCCGCTAGCCTCTCCTGCTGCCCTCTGGCCATGCTGTATCACTTAACATTCATATGTACATTTCCATAAAGTTTACAATAAGTATTATGGGTGCGCAACATCACACACAGAAAGGTGAATGAAAGACACAAAGAAAAGACTATATTATTATATATATATATATAAACTCCCTCTCTCTACCCCTATGGGTGCGTAAATGTGTGCTTCCTACTTCGGTCGCTCTTACCAGACGGCCTAGTGGTTCACCACAAACCTCAGGGCCCCTGGGTTGGGACCTGGAGAAGAGGGCAGGCCCAGGTCCCTCCCTCTCCACTCCCCTCCTCAAGGACACTAGTGGGGTAATTAAAATACCGGTTCAGATGCAAGCAATGGCACTCTGAACCTTCCCCAAAGAAGAGAAAGCACGAGACCCAGCATAACAGTACTGGCAATTTGCCACAGTAAATATGACATAACTGGAATATGTTTTATGCTACATATTCCATGTAAAATATCTCTCCAGAGGTTATGATCTACTGAATATATTCATCCTGTTTGTATGCATGTATCATTTTTTTATTCAAAGTTATGAATATTGGCTGTGTACTTCTTTGATTTTAAGCAGCCTTAGTAAGGCATTTGGTCAGCTTCTTTAGAAAGGAATTTGCAAGTTAAGTGCCCAGTCAAGAAGTACTTAATGGACAATGGATCTTGGAAGATTCCAATCCACATGAGAAATCTACCTGAGGATGTTCAAGGTAGCATGTGAACAATGGCTAGTACCTGTAAGTTCTGAGTCATGCATGGACATGTGACTTGCCCATGTGACTCCAAAACTCCATTTTGTAGCTGGATTCTACACAAGGGGTGGGAGAGGTGTCCACCCACAAGAGAATGTCAATTTAAACCCCTATTTAAACCCCTGGGAAACCCCTCCATTTTGTCTTCAGCTGAGTCAAGAGATAGCCTCTCCACCCTTAAAGGATACGTGAAAGGAACAAAGGACAGTGACCACATGGGTGTGAGTGATTGCTGAACCCAGACTAGAAGGAGGCTAGTCTGTAAAAGAAGCTTACTGGAACATCTCTGTGGGTGAGGTTTCATCTGTAATCACTTTCTTACTGTATTAGGTTTAGACTTGCATGTTTTATTTTATTTTGTTTGGTAATTCACTTGTTATTACTTGGAACCACTTAAATCCTACTTTTTGTATTTAATAAAATCAAATTTTACTTATTAATTAACCCAGAGTGCATATCTCTCTATCAGTGTTATAGAGGGCGGACAATTTATGTGTTTACCCTGTATAAGTTTTATACAGAGTAAAATGGATTTTGGGGGATTTGGACCCCATTGGAAGCTGAGCATCTGAGTGTTGGAGACAGGAGCACTTCTTTAATGTTTTCAGTTAAGCCTGCAGCTTGTGTGGGATGTGGCTCAGACTTGGGTTTGGGTTTGTAGCAGGCTAGCATGTCTGGCTCAAACTAGGCAAGGTTCTGAAGTCCCAAGCTGCCAGGGAAAATGGGCTCAGAGGTAATCTCAGCACATCCGTTGGCAGTCCCAAGGCGGTTTCTGTGACCCAACCCGTCACACTGTGATCTCTCTCTCTCTCTTTTTTTTTTCATCCCAGTTTTCTCTGGCAGTACAAAGCACCCAGAAAGCTGCCTGGTCTAGGAATTTTGTAACAGAGGGCATGCTTAGGTTCAGCCCCCAGAATAGGGGGCATTCCTGAATGTAAAAGTGTTGTTAAAGTGATTCTATGCCCCAGTTATCCCCGGGTGTTGGCACAGCTTCTTAGGGGTGCAGGTAGATGGATGCAAATTAGAGCAGATTTTACTTATATTCTAGGGACTGGTCCAGAGCAAGGCTGGCACCATGATCAGGGGAACATAAGAGAGGCTAAAGTTACTTTTGCTGTTGCTCCTCTTCTTCTGGTCTTCCACTGAGCAGCTTGAGCTTGTGAAAAAATGTGCCTGCAGGATTATTTTATGCTATTGGAAAGTATACAGTTTATAATACAATCATTAGTCATATACCTTTTACATCAGTAATCACCTTAATTCATTTTCATGGGGGTTTGTATTTCACAGAATCATAGAAAAGGAGGACTGGAAAGGACCTCAATAAGTCATCTAGTCCAGTCCCCTGAACTGTTCTTAAAAACCTCCAGTAACAGAGATTCCACAATCCCCCTAAATAATTTGTTCCATTTCTAAACTACCCTTCCAGTTAGGAAGTTTTCCCTAATGTCTAACCTAAATTTTGTTTGCTACAATTTAAGCCCTTTACCTCTTGTCTTGTCCTTAGTGGATAAAGAGAACAATTTATTACTCTCCACTTTATAACAACCTGTGATGGTGTGTATAGGTTTCACACAGACAAGGAAAGGGCCATAAAGTCCCTGGCAGTGGGGCTAACCCCACCCTTCTGGCACTGTCAATCATGCATGATAAGCGAAGGCATTTAAAAGGGAGGAAGATGCAATTATTGGGGGAGGGACGGCAGGAGGAGGAGCAGGATTGCCTTAAGCAGCCCACTTTGGAGTAACTCCTGAAGCTGTGGAGGGAACTGCTAGGCAGAAAACCTTCACTCCAACCCTGAGGAGAGTACAGTGAATTCCCAGGGTAAGACAGACAGGCTGTGCCTGTCTCAGAGACCCAGCCAGAGTGATTTCCCCAAACTCACTTCACTGGAAGTGGATTATTGGCAGCACCATAGACTTGCTATCTACCTCCCCTTTCCTGGGCCCACAGGGAAAGAATATCCCTGAATGTGTGGGTGGTTGTGGCTTTCATTTTGATCCCTCAGCTGCTGAGACTTAAGGAGGTCCAAAAAGGATCGAATTCCACTCCCTGCAAATAGTGGGAATGTGGAGCCTGGGTTGTAACCACCCAGAGTATCTAACTGGGCATGATCACGTTCCCTCATACCCAGGGGGAGGAACCACAAAGGACTCTGTTACACTGCCTTTTATGTACTTGAAGACTGTTATCATATCCCTCCTCGGTCTTCTCTTCTCCAGACTAAACAAACCCATTTTTTCCAATCTTCTCTCATAGGTCATGTTTTCTTAGGTCTGGAATTTTTCTAATTAGTCCACATCTTTCTTGAAGTGTGGTCCTCAAAATTAGACACAGTATTCCAGTTGAGGCTTTACCAGTACTGAGTAGAGTGAAAGAATCACTTCTTGTGTCATACTTACAACACTCGTGCTAATCAAGGGTGAAAGTAACTTAAAAGACTGACTGGTACCCTGGAGTCCTGAGCGTAGCGTGGTCTCAACCAGAAGAGGCATGGCCTCAACTGGAAGAGGCAGGCCTTTCAAGATTTAAAGGCCCTGGGGCTCCAGGTGTGGCTGGCAGACCCAGGGCCTTTAAATTATCCCGGAGCTACCAGCTGCAGAGGCATCTGGGAGCTCAGGGGTGAATTAAAGGGCCCGGGGCTCCGGCTGCCGCAGAGCTCCAGGCCCTTTAAATCACTGTGGGAGCCTTGCCACCAATACTCCAGGGTGGCAGGGCTCGGCCTAGGGCTTGGATAGCGGCAGCAGGGCTCTGGGGGTGTTTTAAAAGGCCCAGAGCTCCAGCCGCTGCAGGGAACCCCAGGCCCTTTAAAGTGCCACCGGCAGCAGGGCTCAGAGAGCGCTTTAAAGGGCCCGGGGCTCCCCACAGGGGCTGGAGCTCCATGACCTGTAAATCTCCACCTGAGTCCATCTGCCAGAGCTCCAGCGGTGATTTTAAGGGCTCGGGGCTTCCGCAGCAGCTGGAGCTCTGGGATCTTTAAATTACCGCCAGAGAAGCCGGTCCAGTCCAGCACGGCATATCGGCTCTTGCCAGTATACCGTACTGGACTGGACCGGCTTACTTTCACCTCTGGTGCTAATACATCCCAGAATGATGTTTGCTAGTTTTGCCACAATATCACTTTGTTGACACACATTTAGTTTGTGATCCACTATAATCCCCGGATCCTTTTCTGCAGTACTCCTTCCTTGGCAGTCATTTCCGTTTGTATTTGTGCAATTGATTATTCTTCCTAAGTGCAGTATTTTACATTTGTCCTTATTAAATTTCATCATATTTCTCTCAGAACATTTCTCCAGTTTCTCAAGACTATTTTGAATTCTAATACTGTCCTCCAAAACACTTGCAACCCCTCCCAGCTTGGTATTGTCCAAAAACTTTATGTGTACTCTCTATGCCATTATCCAAATCATTCATGAAAATTTTTTAATAGAACTAGACCCGGGACAGATCCCTGTGGGACCCCACTTTATATGCCATTCCAGCTTGACTACAAATCATTGATAATTATACTCTAGATACGATTTTCCAATCAGTTGTTCCTCCCAATTTATAGTAGATTCCTTATACTATAATTCCCTAGTTTGCTTATGAGAAGATCATACAAAGTATCCAAACTCTTACTAAAGTCAAGATATATCACATCTAATACTTTCCTCCTATTCACAAGACTTGTTGCCCTGTCAAGGAAGGATTGGTTTGATATGATTTGTTCTTGACAAATCCATGTTGACTGTTACTTATCACCTTATCTTCTAGGTGCTTACAAAATGGTTGTTTGATTGTTTCCTGCATTATCTTTCTGGGTAGTGAAATTAAGTTGATGGGTCTACAATACCCTGGGTTGTCCTTCTTCCCCTTTTATAGATAGATATTATATTTGCTCTTTTCTTGTCCTCTGGGATCTCTCCTGTCCTTCATGAGTTTTCAAAGATAATAGTTAATGGCTCAGAGATCTCTTCAGCCAGTTTCTTAAGTATTCTAGGCTGTATTTTGTCAGGCCGTGCTGACTTGAAGACATCTAACTTGTCTAAGTAATTCTTAGCTTATTCTTTCCCAATGTTAACTTCAAATCCTACCCCATTTACACTGATGTTCACTATGTTAGTCATCCAATCACTGTTAACTTTTGGGGAGTGAAAACTGAAACAAAAAGGGTATTTGACACTTCTGTCATCTCTTCAGTTTCTGCTATGGTGTTTCCTTCTTCATTGCATAATGGACCTATTCTGTCCTTGGTCGTGTTCTTGCTTATCATGTATTTGTAAAATGTTGTCCTTTATGTCTCTAACTAGTTTAATCTTATTTTGTGCCCTGGGTTTCTAATTTTGTCCCTATATGCTTATGGTATTTTCCTATATTTATTCTTCATAATTTAACCTAGTTTCCACTTGTTTTTGAGTTTCCGGTCATTGAAGATCTCCTGGTTAAGCTAGGGACAAGCTGGGTACTAAAGTTAAGCTGTTTGGTATACAATTCCCTGGGTTCTCTTTATTCCCCTTTCTATAGATAGGCACCATATTTGTCCTTTTCCTGGGATCTCTCCTGTCCTCTTTTCATATTGCCTATCTTTCTGACATAATGGTATAATTTCCCTTTATGCCCTTAATAATACTTCTTTGAAAAACTGCCAACTCTCCTGAACTCTTTTTTTCTCTTAAATTTGTTTCACATGGGATCTTACCAACTAATTCTCTGAGTTCGCTAAAGTCTGCCTTCTTGAAGTCCATTGTCTGCTGTTCTGCCATTTTCCCTTCTACCATTCTTTAAAATCGTAAACTCATCATTTCATGATCACTTTTACACAACCTGCCTTCCAGCTTCAAATTCCCACCCAGTTCCTCTCCATTTGTCAGAATCAAATCTAGAATAAACTGTTCCCTAGAAGGTTTCTCCAGCTTCTGACATAAAAAAATGGTTTCCAATGCATTCCAAGAACTTGTTGGATAATCTGTGCCTGCTGTATTATTTTCCAACAGATGTCTGGGTAGTTGACAGGTTTCAGACTGGTAGCCGTGTTAGTCTGTATCAGCAAAAACAATGAGGAATCCTTGTGGCACCTTAGAGACTAACAAATTTATTTGGGCATAAGCTTTCATGGGCTAGAACCCACTTGTTTTTTCTGGGTAGTTGAATTTTCCCCATCACCACCAAGTCCTATGCTTTGGATAATTTTGTTAGCTGTTTAAAAAAAGCCTTTTCCACCTCTTCTTCCTGGTGAGGTGGTCTACAGTACACCTCTAGCATGACATCATCTTTGGGATTATTTTACCCCTGTCTGCCGCCCACTTCTATCTCAATCTCCGCACAAATATGTACATATTTGATATGCAAGTCAACACTTCCTCCATTTTTCCCAGCCTGTCCTTCCTGAACAAGTTGGACACATCTATACTAACATTCCAGTTATGTGAATTATCCCACCAACTCTCTGTGTTACCAATTATCTCATAATTATGATTATTTACTACTATCGCTAGTTCTTCCTATTTATTCACCATACTTCTTGCATTAGTATACAGATATCCAAGATATTCATTAGATTTCCCCTCTATATTCCCTCTTGTTTTGCCTTTGTACTCACTGTGATTGTCCACCTTCCCCTCAGATTCCCACTCTTCACTAGGTCCTCATGTTCTGGATTTACCAACTTATTGCAAAACCAATGAGGAGTCCAGTGGCACCTTAAAGATTAACAGCTTTATTTGGGCATAAGCTTTTGTGGGTAAAAACCCCACTTCTTCAGATGCATGGAGTGAAAATTACAGATACAGGCATAAATATACTGGCACATGAAAAGGAAGGAAGGGAGTTACCTTACAAGTGGAGAACCAGTGTTGACAAGGCCAATTCAGAAATTTATTGCAGTGTCATTGTTTCTTTTGAATTCCTACTTAGCTCTTGATTGAGCGGTCATATCTCCCAAGGTTTAAATCACTAACATGGCATTATCGAAGTTTGTGTATTCATACTGTTGTCTGATGGATATAGTTTACAGTAAACATCTTTTTAAGTTTAATTAAATGATGTCGTATTTGATTTTTATCATGTAGTCTTCACTTCTATAGCTAAATTTTGAAGCATAATTGTCAAGAGGATTTGAAATTCAGGGATGTTCCTAGTTATTTGCAAACGTGTGGTTGTACAAGCCTTGAATGTGTGATAGGCTATACCAGCCCTTCCCTCTTTGACCACTTCTTATCCCACTTATTGGCTCAGATTAACCCATCCCACACATCTTGACAAGTTGCTTGATGACTTAAAGCATCTCCTTAAACAAATACACTAATCAATTTTTAAGGCACTATCACTCTGGTAAATTTCCTCATTGTCTCCTATTTAATCCAATGGGAGACTTTCTATTCATTTCAATGGTCACTAGATCAGGCCTGAAATCCTCTGCGCTTCCCTTCTCTAGTTGCCAGTGTATGTTCTTTCACATACTAAGCTGTTTGTGGAAGTCTTTAGAGGCTCTCACACAACTTATTTCATGTTGGGACCAATAAAGCCTTGGGCTGACTACACTGAAATTTAATTATATCTATTTCTGCATCTTCCAAAACTCCATTTTAGTGATCTTCATTTTCAAAGGTATCACCAAAGTATGCTGGCAAAAGTTCTTAAGCTTATAGATTGGTGGAAAAACATCCAGGACAGAACTTAGGGTCTGAAAATAATTTATCAATGGAGCATAAGCAGTTTGGAGCTATCACCTTTCTTTCTTTCTTTCTTTCATAAGTAACTATGTATATCTCTGGTGCTATAAAATCAATTTTAATCAATTTAAAAATAAAATCATCTTACATTTTATTTAACAAAGATTCAGAAATTCAAGATAATATATAGATATAGATCTATCTATCTGCAGGGAGATTGAATAAACTATTTAAGAAATACTTCATGAACAGAGTCATGTTTAATTTTTATAAAGAATATTATAAAGAAATATAGAATATATTTTCAAATGAGAGCTATTTCTTGAAAAATATTTAAAGTATGAAGAGACTATCTATTTTTGGTCCATCCTCTGAAACAATTTTCATCATTTTGTTTTTTAAAGTATTTATCATAGTTTGAGAGCAATTTTGTCAATTTTTAACATTATAAACACTTTGTCAAACACTTCAACATTTGATATTTATATATTTGTTTTTAATATTTTTATTTAAAGTTTTGATTACTTTTTCTAAAATACATATTTGATGATAATATTAAGTTGTCTTATATGGAATCAGATGCTGATATCATATACTCCAATGTCATTGTGCCTCTGTGGGTCACAGCTTAGAATGCCACATTCAGGACAAACTGCTAAGAAATAGGGGAGACTGATGATTATTCTATCTACCAAGCCAGTAAAAAAAGTAAACTTCTGTCTAATCAGACTGGTTAACAGGAAATCAAAAATGCAGCTCCTTGGGCATTCCAGATCTTGTCTCACAACCCAGACATTGGACTCTATTATGAGTGGTTACTGAAAACCAATTTCATCAAATATAGGGTTCTTCTAATACCAAAAGATCAGCCACTTAGCCAGCTCAATATATAATGCACATCTTACCCAATAATCATGCTGATGCCAACCCTTTAGTAACTAAAAACTAAAGGTTTAATAATAAAAGAAAAGAAGAAGAGCGTTAATAATGGTTAAGAGATCAAAAAAAAAATTCCCCTCTCACCCCTATGGGTGGTATGTGTCTTCCTCAACCTCGGGTCCTCTACCAGAGGCCTGGGAGTTTGAGGGTTCTGCGCAGTATCTTAGCTGTTCCTAGCACTGCCTCTGACAGAGAGCTCATGTAGTTGTCCTCGGCTATCTGTGTTGAGCCAGCTCACTCCAGCTTAGGAGTCCACAGCCCCGAGTGCTCCACCACCACTGGGACCACTGGCCTGCAACATGTCCCACACTCCTCTCTAGTTCCTCATTTTCAGGCCTTAAGTACTTCTCAGCAGCTTCTCAATATTTCCTTCTTCCTGAATGTCGCTTGTCACTTGGCAACTGCGATATTATCACCACACGACCTGCTGTCTTCTGGTCCTGTCATTAACCAACAGGCTGGTTGTACTTGGCCATCCTGCCTCGTCCTCCTGGATCGTGAAGTCCCACAAGAATCTAGCCTCTGCTGTTCTCCACAACCTTCTGGGAATCTGCCCATTGGTCTTGGGAGATCCTAGCCCATACGCTGTGCAGATGTTCCTGTAACACAACTGGCCAGCACCACTTGTGTGCGTTCCAGCGCATGCTGTTCCCTGCCTGCATCTACATCCTGCCAACTGCCTATGTTGTTGGACGCCTCCGAGCCTCCTCTGCACAGTCTGCACCTGGTCCTCTCTAGTGTGTAAGACCCCCGCTTCCTAATGGACTGTGCTCAGTGCCTTTTCCTGTGCTGCTATGATCAGGCCACATCTGTCTTGAGCCAGCCCTTTCCATCACTGGTGAGGAATTTCCCAATGTACCTCACCTCAGCTATCTGTTCGATGGTACATGTCCCATGCAAGGTCTTGTCTTGCCAGGCACTCTTCTGCTTGCTTCTTCCTCCCATCTGCTGCTGCCTAGGCATTCTCTCAGACTCACTTTGGCGGCCATCTTACGAAGTACCCCTGACTTGTTTCCGGGTTTCATCCAGACACGTGCTTTGACGCTTACCAAGCCCCGCACGCCTTCTTTCCGCTGGTAAATACAGTCTCTGTGTTGGCTTCGGGTGGAATACCCCGGCATGTGAAAGGAGCTCCGATCTCACATTGGCCAGTCTTCCATTGTTCCTTCCCTTTGGCCCACTCAAATATATCCGCAGGGTATAGAGACTGCGGGTTCAAATCCGGTTGTACAACTTTCCAGAATGCCCTGTGGCAAAAAATCCTCTAAACGCTCACGCGCCTATCTCAAAATAGAGAGTGACAAAACTAGGAGGAGCATGCCACTCAAACCGCCCTCGAACATTAAAACAAGTCTCCGCGGCCAGATGTGAGTGACCAGGAACAACGACGATAAGTGGGCACTGGAACAAACCCATTTCATGGACGAGACAAGAGAATCAATATATTATATATATATATATAATTGCAAGGGCCTTATATCAGGTTTGTAGCAGTGATGGAATATACTACTGGCTTGTAAAGGCTCTCTTTTAACTTACAGAAGATTGGCAGGTGCTCTGTCCATAGTTCAAAATGCTCTTTTTAGTTGTAAATCCACAGTCCAGAGACTCAGGGGGCAGAAAAGAGGCTAAATGAAGATATCTCTGTGGTCTCTTATATCCTTTGCCATGTGCCTGGAAGTTTATTGTCTCTGTTTGTGGAAAGTTACTGGCCTAAGATGGAGTCTGGGGTCACATGAGCGTATCATATGCCTTACATGATCTGATGACTCACAGGGGCAGACATTGCCCATATTCTGGCTGAGGCGTCCACAGGAAGAGCTATCTGGGCAGAATGAGTTTCTTCTCCGCCCATTGTGAGCTAAGTGTCTAAGGGTTCTTGGCCTTCATATACATTTTATCTGGTGGGGGTCTGATGCGAGTACATAGCCAATATTTATAACTTCAGATACAAAAATGATACATGCATATAAACAAGATAATGATACTTAACAAATCATAATGTTTCCATTGACACTTTACATGATGTATTTTGTACAAAATTTGTCGCAATTGTATAACAGAGGTAATATTGATGATATAGTCATATTTAGTCAACCAGCATCATTTCCAGATTCTGGAGTAATATCTTACTCCACAAAAGATGCCATTGACTTAAACTGGACTGAGTGTATCAGAATCTATGTTCTGGTTAGTTTATTAGTAAACCCATTCTTTGCCAGCAGTTCAGGGAGTTCTGAGCTGATGAAGCTTTGGGTGGTAACTAGGGCCTGCGCTTCCATTTAGGCGACCTAGGCGGTCGCCTAGGCCACTAGGATTTGGGGGGGTGGCATTTTGCCACCCTCGGCAGCAATTCGCCGGCAGGGGGTTCTTCCACACTCCATGTCTTTGGCGGCAGGGGGTCCTTCCGCGCTCCGGGTCTTCAGTGGCAATTCTGTGGTGGGTCCTTCACTCGCTCCAGGACCCGCCGCCAAAGTGCCCTGAAGACCAAGAGCCGCAGAAGGACCCCCCCCCACTGCAGAATTGCCGCCAACCACAGGGAGAGCGGAAGGACTCCCGCCTAGGGCGCCAAAAACCCTGGCACCACTCCTGGTGGTAACTCCTATTTTTGAAAAAGTGATTGTGGAATCTGTTTCTCTTGTCTTTTATGAACACAAACATAGAAATATTCATAGTTTAAAATGATAGAGTGTAAGACATCTTGAATTGTTATTTTGTTATGATAATCTGACAAAAAGTTAAAGTAACAACATGTAAATTGTGTGTAATTATTTGTGTTCACCTGTTACTTTGATGTAAATTCCCACTGCGCTCTTCAAGACAAGTATATTTGTACATAACTGCCTCATGATGGCTGATTTCTGGTGCCCCATATCAATTATGTTTAAAACTACTGGAAAACAAATCAATAGTCTTTTTTCTTTTAGAATGTCTGCTATCCTCCTTCTTCCAGGAAGATGAGTTGTCTCCTAGTCTAATACCTTCTTTGAAATCAGAGTCATGCTCTAACAATAACATGATTTTGGTTTATCACAGAAATGAGGTTTTCTGATCCGCATAACTACTCAAGCACAACAGTCATTTGAGAACAGGCGTTTTGAATTTGTGCTTGAAGAAATGCATGCACTTCTCAAGAATGATTTTTATTAACTGCCATTCAGAAAATGACAGCAGTATTTTGTGTATGCTTAAAAAGCAGTTACATTGCACTGCAGTAAATATAGGCATGAAAAACACAGAGACTATGCTGATAGTTCCCAACATGTTTATTTTGCTTACAGTTCACAGAGGAATCAATTTGATTAGACTAACAAAACAAAAGGCCAAATTTTGCCCTTCATCAATCTTGAAATCCAGAGTAGCTCCAATGTCTTCAATTAAGTTAATTTAGGTTTAAATCACTGTAAATGAGGGCAGATTTGATGCAACATCTTCAAAGTGAGCTGAGAGAAAAACAACATGCTTTTTGTAGAACTGCTGGCTTTTATGAATATTTCTGCACCCCGGGCTATGTCAGTTTAAAGCAGTTCACTACAAAATTGAGAATGTATTGAGCTAAAGCCAGTAGAATCCTAAACAATAGTGAGGCTTCAGGATCCTGGAGGGTCAAAGCCTCTTTTTAAAAAAAAACGAAACAAAAAAAAACAACCTATATCTCCAGTTCTACGAAGACTGATATACATACATGCTTAACTTTATACATGGAGACTAGTCCCACTGAAGTTAAGTGGAACTACTCACAAAGTGTGATGTTAAACACAGTCTTTTCAGGATCAGTCTTCATTCTGAAATTGATTTTATGTATTGTAATGAACACTTAATGTTATATGAAAAAGGATTTTATGTGGTACAGTATCTACAGGAACAGCGCTAGGGGTTTTAGTGCTCTAGGCACTCGGCAATTTCGCCACCCTGCACGCTGGTCCCACGGCTCCAGTGGACCTGCCGCAGTCATGGCTGCGGACGGTCGGCTGCTCTGCGGCTCTGTTGGAGCTGCCGCAGTCGTGCCTGCAGGAGGTCCACTGGAGCCACGCGAGCAGCCGACTGTCCGCAGGCACGACTGCGGTAGGTCCACCGGAGCCGCCTGCCGCCCCCTTTGGCAAAATGCCGCCCACCAATAATCCTGGCGCCCTAGGCAATTGCCTAGGCTGCCTAAATGAAAGCGCTGGCCCTGAGTATCTAATAGCATAATAAAAAAAGCTTTCATCAAAATGTTGCATTTTAAAAGTGATCTTTTATTTAAAGAATTACTTTTTCCAACAGAAAACTAAGCAGGCAACAGATTATTTCCATGGCAAATGACAGCAGAGGTCGTCTGATGTAATCCACTTTTGAGATACTCCTTAAAAATAAAAGAGATGAATCCTGTTAGGGTCTGAACACCTTCTAGGAAGTGCTGAATGACTTCAACTTCAAAACGATATAACAGCATTCAGCTCTTGAAAATACTTGTTTATGGTAATACTCATTCCAGTCATTCCAGAAGGAGCAGTCCCTTCTCTGAATGAGCTCACAATCTAAGGACAAATTGATACCTAGACAGAGTTAGAGGAATGGCAACAACAATAGGCAACTTATATACACATCAGCTTGATTCACTGTAGGCAGCACCACACAAGTAGTTCAAGGGTTAGTCTACGCTAGAAGCGCTACAGCGGTACAGCTGCGATGCTGTAGTGCATCTGGTGAAGACGCTTTCCCATTGACATAATAAAATCACCTCCCTGAGAGGCAGCAACTATGTTGCGGGAGAAGCTCTCCCATCGACATAGCACGGTCCACACTGACACTTAGGTTGGTCTAACTTACATCCCTCGGGGAGGTGGCTTACTCACACCCCTGAGCAATATAAATTATGCTGACATATGCTGTAGTGTACACAAGCCCTAATATAAACTGAGTAAGGGTTTTGCAAGTGAGCTGAGGAAGGATGTGCCATGCCTAGGGATGGGGAATGGAATGAGGAGTCAGCAATGGAGAGTGGCAGCGGGAAGACAGGGACTAGGGCTGGAATGCTGAGTTGTAGTGGTAGGGACAGGCATTGGCATGAGGAACTCAGAAGTTACAGAGACTGAAACAAGGACAGGCTGAAGGGCCATGGGCAGAAGGACTCAGCTTGGCACAAGGCAAAGGCAGAATAGTCTCTATAGCTTGTATAGCACAGGATTCCTGACTTTCTGCATTCCTTTGCTGTAAATAGCTGTAAAACCACTGCAAAATGTGTGCTTCATCTCCTTCTGGTGGATAGCTCACACAGAGCATGATAACTTAATACTCGTATCAGCTACTCTGCAGCAGAGGTCTGCTGATGTGAATGTTCTAATCCTACAGCTGAACCAGGTCAATGCAGTCAGTATGGTTCTACAAGATGCAACTTCTGGTTTTCTAGTTGATTTTTTAAAAAAGTCATTGAAATAACACACACAGATACAGAGAGAGAGAGAAAGTCAAGCACACAAAAGTTAAGAAATGCCGGAATTAAAGTTGCCGCTATGATTTGGCTCCCTTTTGAGGTATGCAGTATGACTAAGAGTTGGGCAGGAAATGAACCTTATCCTTTGACAATTTTAAAGATTTTCAATTTTCTTCACATCCCAAATGGGAATGAAAACTCAAAATCTCGAAAATAATTATAAACTGAAAACTCTCAAAAAATTTCAGATCAGGTCAATCAAATCTTGTTTTAATCATTAAAATTGTTGTGTTTTTATTTTGATTTTTTATTTCTTTACTTTTCTACATACATTTAAATGTTAAAAGAATCATTGTTGAACAGAAACACTGAAAATTTTGTCCTATAATTCAGATTATAGGAAATTAATCTAAAACAACCCTTCTCCACAAAAAGATATTGTTTTGCTTAATCAACATTTTCTGACCAAAAAAAAAATGTGATATAGCTCTCATCATGATACAGTCTTTAATTACATGATCACTTACTACTTTTGCAGGATCATTGTCTCAATCAGGCCTCATTCCTGCAAAGACTTTCACATGTGAAAATTTCTCTTGGTAGTAAATTTAAGCACATGCAATAATCTTTGTATGACTACTCTGGATAGATGGTTCTCATCAGTACACGGAATGAATGGTACTCAGGAAATAAATTAGGACTGTGCAGTTAATGAGGCTGCTACCTGTAGGACTCTATCTCATTGTTGCAGATTTTGTAAGGTGGGTGGTGAATGAGGCAAGGGGTTGCAGGACAAGCAATAAAGGTCTTATGGTTTAGTTAGTTGAATGCTGCTCTGGGGAAGTGGATTCTATCCCTGCCTCTGTCACAGAGTTCCTGTGTGATGCTGAAATTCAATAAAATAATACTTTTTATAGGTGGCCACTAACTGTGTGTGTCTCATTTCCTTTGTACCCAACTTATGACACCTCAGGTCTGATTTGCAAAAGAGCTGAGCTGCAACTTGTCTGTTACAGCTGTCCCCCTGCTACATTCCTTTTCTCCTCTCCTTTCTGTTTGTCCTGTGTGGCCGCCCCTCCCGGGCATTGTGCTAACTAAAGTCACAGCCCTATTCATAGGGATGGCTTGTACAGACTAACTGGAGCCACTGCTCTGCCTAGGGAGGGGGCTTCTTGCTTCTTTTGTTTGCTCCTTTGTTCAGACCCGGGCTCGGTGTGGGGGCGCTGCCCAGAAATGCAAGACCTGAAGTGGCCAACTAATTAAGCATATGAGTCATACCTGTGGCTCAGAACATGCCCAGGCATGCCTATGCTTACCTGCAGCTTTTCCCTGTCTTCTCTCCTCCCTTTATCAAGAGGAGCCAATCAAAAGTACTGGTGGGAAACTGCCTGAGTTTGCCTTTAAAACCAGACATTTTCTGATCAGACCTCGGAGAAGGTCCTTGCTTTGCCACCTGGTCTGATCAGCTAGGGTCTCTTTGGGGGGCCCTCTCCCGCTCTCGTTTGTTTTTGAGCGTACCCCGTTTTAAACTCCCCTCCCACGAACAACGAATTTGTGCCTGGAGATCTCCTGATTACTGAAAGCGAATCGAGTCCTCTCTCCATCCTCCGATGCTACTGCTGTTCCTGTCTCTGTGTTTGCTGCTGTCCTGGGGATTGGTAAGAGCTCTCTCTTGCAGGCTCCCCTGTCCTAGCTGCTGGCCTTGTTTCCCAAGCAGAACAGACCCAAGCTAACTCCTTGGTCTGTATCTATAATCTGTTTCTTGCTCCGCAGCGCCTTTGCTGCTAAAAAAATAAGCCTGTGCTGCTGCTAAGCTGTGCCTTCCTGGACTGTATCCTGGGCTGCCAGCTTGCAGCTGCCCCACTGCTGCAGCACCACTAGTTAAACCCCCCTCTGGGGCTGTACCCTGGGCACACACCACTCTGCCCTCTGGAACTGCTCCCCCTCCTGATCAAACTGCATAGTGTAAGGCATGCCTATTAGAATCAGGTTCTTAGTCTAGATAAGTTGTAATTTCATTTTGCATAGCTGTGGTTAAGTTAGGTTTAGAGAATTGTTTGTATTGTGCTCTGTAAGTTAGGTTTAAAAAAATTGTTGCATTGTGTTCTGTTACTTGCTAATTTGTGTAGTCTTGGTTAAGTTAGATCATAGATAAGATTTTGCTGTGTTCTGTATAATTGTGGTTAAGTCTGTCTTCCCGCTGCCCTAACCTCCCCCCTCGAGCTTGCCCGTGTCTCCCCCGAGCTCCCCAGTCACTCGTTGCAGTCTCTGCTGTTTAAACTTGCAGCCTGTCTGCTCTCTGTGTCTCCCTGAGTTTAAATCTCCCTCCGCAGCGCCTCTGCCTCTGTCTCTCTGCTCACGTGCTCCTCTTCCCCATCCCCCAACCTCATTCCTACCACCTGCCTTTCTCTCTCTCTCTCTCTTTTTTAATCCTTCCCCACGTGTTCACCCCGCTCCTACTGCCCCAAACCTCAATTGTATTACTGAAGTCTAGCATAAAACCCCATTGGTTACCCCTTTTTCTCTCTAACACACCTCACATTTTACATTTTATACCACTGTGACACATTTTTACCTAGAGTTGGTTGGTTATTTAACACATTTTTCCCATAACTGTTAGTTGGTTTATATGCTGCTGTGAACACACCCTTTACATAAGAAATTGTTAGCTACCTGCTACATTTATATTTCAGTGTTAATTGGTTACAACTGTATTGTACCCACTGAATTGTACCCCACTATTGAAACCCCGGTATACTAGTTACTAAAAGAAAAACCCTCCCCCAATTGTCTACCCTTAACAAACCCCATACCCCTCACTATTAAATTTTCCCTGTTTTTGCATTTTCTTAATAAAGTTTATTTTGCACCCCACCAGTGCAGTAGTTGTCCCCCAAGATCCCCTACCTGCTGGCAGGGTCACAACTAAAGTCAATGAGAGCTGTGCTTTGAAAAGTGGTATAAATATTAATTTATATATAGATAAAAATCAGGCCCTGGATGTTTCAAGTTAGTTACCAAAAATTAGTGGAAACTTTTGAAATTAAATTCTTTGAGCCTCAGTTCTGTATCTGTAAAATATACAACCAGCTTCACAAGAGTGATGTGAAGATAAATTCATTTATATTTCTTACGCATTCAGGGCACCAGGATAAGCGCCATAGAAAAGCCCAGGAGGAAATGAATAATTCTGCATTCAGAGCAGAGTTTGAATAGTGTGCAGTAAATAAGGGACAGGGTCAAATATCAAACAATGAGAACAGAACAAACAGGATAAAACTAGAGCTGGTTGAACATTTTCTGGCAGAACAGTTTTCTGTTGGAAAAATGCTGATTCAATGGGATCAAAATGTTCTGTGTGAACATGCCAATTACATCCAAACTTTTGATGGAAACCAGGCTGTCAGGCTGCCTTGCTGGCCAGCTTCCTGTCTACCTGCCTGACAAATGGATAGGTTGCCCTGCTCTTTGGGATGCCTGGCTTGCTGGCACCCCAATTACCTAGCCAGCTTGGTAGATTTTTGGCAGGTGTGTTGCCTGCTGCCCTGGGGTGACAGCTCACCAACCTGCCTGGCTTGCTGGCTTTCCAGATGCCCAAGTTCTCCGCCTTACAGGCTGCCTGGATGCTCAACTCCCCAGGTTGCTCAGTTTGCCAGCATTCCACTTCCCCATCTGACCCTCAGGGCTGTGAGGGGCTGCCTGTCTCCTCAGACTGCCTAGCTTACTGGCTCTCCAGATGTCTACCTGGCAGGTGGGCAGGATCCCCTGGCTGCCTGGCTTCCTGGATGCTGGCTTGCTGCCTTCCCAGCTGCTCATGTGATGGGCAGACTGCTCTGGTTACCTGGGCAGCTGGCTCCAGGCTGCCCAGCTTGCAGCTTCCCGGTGCCACAGCTGCCTGGCTCCCCAGCTGCACACATGGTTGGCGGTTGCCTGACTTGGTGGCCCTCCTATCTGTCAACGTGTTTCCCAATGTATTGTCTATCTGGGTCCCCACCTTGACACCTGGTGGAATGTCCAGCTGTGGTCTGGCTTCCAGGATTCCCGGGCAACTTTACTTCTTCCATTTCTCTACTTTTAGATGCTTGACTTTGCAAACTTAACTTTTTTTGGTATGTAATATTGACTAAAAAACTTGTATGGCACTGGAGTATCAAGAAATTTATTCATTTCTTACTCATTAAAAATGCTCTGGATTCTGCTCCATCTTCAAATAGTTTTCATGATAGACAAAACCCCAAAACGCCAAGCCAGTAATAATCTGTCAATTGACAGTCCTAGGCTGGCTCAATGGATTATTGTTTAATAGGGTCAAGTGAATAACTTAGGAAAACATCCAAGCCCACTTAATCACTCCATGCTTGTGTAGTATTAACTGAATCACATGTAACTGGTACAGTACCATACTGCTTATTTTAGTTCACTTCATTTGCTTTCTCTCCTCCCATTTTTTAAATCTTGCAGGACTTGAGTGTTGCTATTTGTCTTTTGCATTTCAGTTCCTGACAGCCATTGCTCCTTGTGATTGATATGACCTTACATTTATAATAGTGCCTTTCATCCCAAAGTGCTGTACTAACATCTGTGACCTCTTGAGGTCCCCCAACTTAACAGAGCTGTCAGTGATTTCAACACGTAGTGTGAGAGTTTCAGACTGGTCAGTCCTTTTCCAAAGAGATACTGCCCCACAGCACTTAAACCTGAACTGGCACTTAAACCTGGTTATCAGCTAGTTCAGCTCAGTGATCTATAACAAAACAAGATTCCCCGTTAAGTCTAATCAGCTCTGTCATTAAACAGTGGAGAAGGGAAGGGTCAAATGGTGTCCAAGACTCTTTAGGCACAGAGCACATCACCAGACACAAGTACCTGTCCCACCCACTCTCTTAGCAAGTGCAGTTCAGTTGAGGGTGACTGCCCTCAATTAGAGCATGCCAAGCAGAGTTCTACTGCCCCATTCACGCAAGGACAACAACCTTTCATCACCCTTACACCAAAGTGACTTGCAATCCAACACCAGCCAAAAGTGATCATTAGGACAAATTAGCTTCAACATGCTGCGCACTTAGCCAGAGTTGGTATGTTTATGCAAAGAAGGTCGGTTTCTGAAGTCTTCCCCCCCCTAGTTCATCACTAGATGTCGGGGAGAGTTCATTCAGACCCTCCTTACATGTATATTGCAGGTAGTTATTATCAGTATATTATATACACAAGCAAACACTAGCCAGTGTATGTTAGTTAACAAAAGCAGGAGCAGAGTTGGAACAAGAGCTTGAACAACAACTGGAAACCAGACAAGTACAGCTGTGTGTGTGGTACGCATCTAGCAGCCCCGGATCTGATGTAAGGGTCAGGCTTCTAAGCAGGGCTGCTAAACTAGCAGCCAACCAGGGGCTGTGGCCACACTGTCAGTTCCAAGGCAGTGCACTGGGCTTATTGGTTGCCTAGCAGCAAAGTTAGTAAGGGAGCGGATCAGCAGCTGGTCCTAGCTGGCCTGGCTCATAACATGCAATTGTAGTGCAGCTGGGGCTTAGCAACATTACAGCAATGAGAGTTGAAGGAGCTTATCATGGAGGTGCCCAGTAGGATTAGGCTTTTGGGTTTAGATTTTTGACGGTATTTAGGCACTGTAAGATTCAGATAGGTGTCTAGTGGGATTTTCAAAAATGCCCAGGAGACTATCTTCCTTTGGTTTCAGTGGAAGTTAGGCTCCCAGACACTTTTGAAAATCTCACTAAGAGCATATCTTTTCTGTTAAGTGCCAAAATATCTTTAAAAATCTAGCTCATTGAATTGAGCAAGGGGCTCAAATTCTCATAGGAACAAGCTTTTCCCATGACATTTCAAGCCTCCTGGTTCTAGGGAGACAATATAGCCTAGGACACTGGTCTAGGACACTGGGGACTTGAGTTCAATTTTAATCTCTAACACTGATCTGAAAAGCTTGGGCAAGTCATAGCCCTCTTTGTGCCTGAGTTTACCCATCTATAAGATAAGAATAATTATATTGACCTACCTCTTTGTTAAAGAACTTTGTGTTCCACTGATGAAAAATGCCATATAACAGCTACCTATTCCTATTTATTACAGGGTGAGAAAAAATGCACAAGTAGTGTTTCTCCTGGTATTTTGACCCAACCAGAAGCTCATATGCATGTATATCTCCAGAGAGTGTCAGATTGTTTCTTCCTGTAACTGAGCCAATTCAACTCTTCTATTCTGCTTCAGATAAATTTAAATTTGGAAACTTCAATTACAGTGTAACTTGCTACATGAAGAAAGGAGAACAAAACATTTCATACATACTGCAAAAAATAAGTAAGGGACACCTAATTTACTAACAATAATATAGCAATCTAACAGGGTGTATAATCACAGCAATTAAATAAAGAAACATCATATAATTATGTGGAACTTTTCAGCACATCCCACCACCAAACTCCCAGTGTCCTTCTGAAATCTAATGAATGCTTGGCTTTTGTCATCTCCCTATTGCTAAAGAGACCTATTTGAATGTTGCTTATATCTTAAGTATATATCAAAAAGCCTACAGTATGTTTCAAACAATTTCAGCATAGAAAATACACAATTATGTAACAGAGATTACCCTGCTTGAGGCAGACTGCTAATTTTCTGTAAGCAGAAGTTATTTAGGGCTAGACCAGGGATCACCAACCTTTGGCATGTGGCCTGCCAGGCTGGGCCAGTTTGTTTACCTGCCGCATCCACAGGTTCAGCTGATCACGGCTCCCACTGGCCGCGGTTCACCATTCCAGGACAATGGGGGCTGTGGGAAGCGGCATAGGATGAGGGATGTGCTGGCCACCGCTTCCCACCACCCCCATTGGCCTGACGCGGCGAACCGCGGCCTGTAGGAGCCACAATCAGCCAAACCTGTGGAGGCAGCAGATAAACAAACCAGCCAGGCCCTCCAGGGTGCTTACCCTGGTGAGCCGCATGCTAAAGGTTGCCAATCCGTGGGCTAGATTGTGGTTTCATTGATTGGTTTTAATGGGACTAGTCTCAAAGTAAGGTACAATGCAGCATGAGTAAAGGTATCAGCATCAGGCCTTATTTAGGAAACTATCCTTAAGCTGTTTAAAAGAAGAAGAATGAATAGTTTCTGGACTCTTGAAACAAGGTAATAGAGTACTGGTATTTTCCTCTATAAATTTATTCACCTCTATCAAGATGCAAAACTGATAAGCCTAGGGGCTGAAGTTCCTTAGGGTATATCTACATTGCAAAGAAAAACTTTTGGCACCAAGTCTCAGAGTCTAGGTCAATGGACTTAGGCTTGCAAGTTTTGGGCTGCTGGGCTAAATATAGCATTGTGAACATTCCCACTCTGACTGGTCCTGGGCTTTGAAACCTGGCAATTGGCAAGGGTCTCAGAGCCTGGGCTTTAGCCCAAATGGGAATATCTACACTTCTATTTTTAGCCCTGCAGTCCAAACCCCTTGAGCCCAAGCTAATTGACCTGGCTCTGAAACTGAGTGGTGCAGGCTTTTCTTTGCAGTGTAGACAAAGCCTTGCTGATTAAAATTAAAAAAAATAAGTATGCAGGTTTTATTTGGGTGGGAATCCAATCCTCTATGCCAAATCCAGACTAGTCACTTTGCATTCTATGTGACAGCCAACAGCCTGTAATACCAACTGCATCCAGGACTTGTGATCATTAAATCTATGCAGTTCAAAGATCTATGGTCAGATTTGCTTCATTCCACCTGCCTGTGTACACATCCCCACAGCCGGCTTCTGTGGAATGGACTGTGAAATGGCCACCCAACCTCCCAACTTCTTGATGCCTTGCTTCTAGAGGGAAGCAACATAGTTCAGTTGTCATTTTTATATAGCCCTAAATTATGTGAAAGAGAGAAACTGATGATTAAGTAGTAAAAGTTCAGGATTAACTTTATAATCAAACCTACAGTAGATGATCCATTATTATTACTGCCTTTGATCCCCAATTAATTATCCTGAGATATTTTAAATTAAAACATTAAAAGATCTCTGCAGTTTTATTGTGTTCAGTATTATTTATGATGGACAACAGATTTGAAAATCTTCACTACTTTTAAATAATATTGAACTGTAACTTAGAACAGAAAATTACAAGATAGACCAACAATACACACACGCACCTAAAAGAAGGCCTAAAACAGAACCTTGGATCCAAACATTGCTTGAGTTCAGGGACACTCAGACCTGGAAGATGATTTTCCAGTTCCAGAAGCAAAATGTAATGCCTGTCCAAGCATTGCCCCCTTCTTTCCCCCCACTTCTCTCTCCCTCACTTACGTGTGTAGTATCAGAGGGGTAGCCGTGTTAGTCTGGATCTGTAAAAGCAGCACGGAATCCTGTGGCACCTTATAGACTAACAGACGTTTTGGAGCATGAGCTTTTGTGGGTGAATACCCACTTCGTCAGATGCATGTAGTGGAAATTTCCAGGGGCAGGTATATATATGCAAGCAAGCTAGAGATAACGAGGTTAGTTCAATCAGGGAGGATGAGGCCCTGTTCTAGCAG
>NC_133771.1:39548228-39556664 GCF_003597395.2 Chelonoidis abingdonii | reverse complement strand
ACGTCCCTTTGCCCTGTGGAGTGATTATCCCAGCACTTCGTTCAGAGAAGTGCATTGTCAGTGGAAATGTTCCAGGGGAGTATCTAATATATGCTGCACTAAGGAGATGATGGAAGAGCGGCTGTTAGTTAATCAGGGAGGGACATGAGCGTGGCGCTTTGTTCTCGCAGTTAGAGGTGTGAAGAAACCAAGAGGGACGAAAATGTTCTCTGTGTGAGGTACGGTTGGCAAGCCCATTCACAGTCTTTTTGTCTTTTACAAGCTGGGCTGTATCAATATGTCGGTAGTCAATTGTTGCAGATGACAACTGAAAGATTCTCACGTTTCTCTTTGCATTCTTGGTCCTGAAGTTTTTTCTGCAGGATGGCACTTTAGAGGGTCTGCTGTGCTCCTGTGCCGGAGCGTGGAAGTGCCTCCTACAGTTTGTTATATATTTGCCTTCCTGATATCTGATATGTGTCCATTTATCCTTTTCCGTAGAGACTGTCCAGTTTGGACGATGTACATAGCAGAGGGGCATTGCTGGCATATGATGGCGTATATTACCTTGGTGGATGTGCAGGTGAATGAACCGGTGATGGTGTGGCTGATTTGGTTAGGTCCTGTGATGGTGTCACTGGTGTAGATATGTGGGCAGAGTTGGCATCGAGGTTTGTTGCATGGATTGGTTCCTGAGCTAGGGTTACTATGGTGCAGTGTGCAGTTATTGGTGAGAATATGTTTCAGGTTGGCAGGTTGTCTATGGGCGAGGACAATGATCCCACATTTCACAGGCCTTGGGTGGCAGGCTAGTCCTCCCCCATAAAATGATCTTGAATGTTTATGGATCAATGTTCTAACAGGGGTAATAGTTGATGTCTGCTACAGACCACCAAATCACACTAGAGAACAGGGTTACCTCCTCCTTACACACCTATTTATGATATATAGGGGAAAAAACCTGTGTATCCATGGGGAACTTCAGGTTGAGTGACATATGCTGAAGGTTTCATGGTGTCAGTACTAAAACATGACTGGAATTCCTAATTATAGACTCTGAAACCTGTAATTATAGATGATAACTTAACTCAAAAAGTGTTGCAGTGAACATGGGGGAATTCTATATTAGACATTTTTCTAACAGATAAAGAGGAACTAGTGACAGAACTAAAAGTTAATGGTCGCTTAGGTACAAGTGATCATGACTTGATCATATTTATAACATGCAAGGAGAATAAAATGTAGACCGGTAATATATATACTTAGAGCTTTAATGAGGCGAACGACCAAAAAAAAAAAAAAATTGAGACAAATCAGCTGGGAGGAAGAATTTAATCAGAAAATGTAAATGATGCTTCCAAATCACTTAAGAATACCTTACCAGATTACCAAAAAGTCACACTCCTACATCTGAGGAAGAAGGACACACTGATTAAGAAAATAATCTGGTTTACAGGGGAAGTTAGGACATCTGTAAAAAAATTTTAAAAAAATGTATATAACAAATAGAAACAAGGGGAAGTTGATAATAATGAATATAAATCGGAAGTGAGGATTTTAGAAAATTGATAAGGGAAGCCAGGAGACACAAGGAGACATCTATAGTCAACAGACCATAAGGAATTTTTAAAAATATGTTAAATAGAAAAAGAATCCTGACAATGGTTTGGTCCATTACTAGATGGTAATGGTTAACAATATTAATAATTATTAATAATAATGCAGAAAAGGAAGAAGAGTTCAATAAATACTTGTTCTATATTTGGGGAAAAACTAATGATGTATTCTCATCATATGGTGATAACGCTCTTTCCATTCCACTAGCATCTCTGGAGGATCTTAAAAAGAAGCTACTAAAAGTAGACATTTTTAAATCAGCAAGTCGAGATAACTTACATGAAATAGTTTTAAAAGAGCTGTCTGAAGAGCTTGCTGGACCATTAACATTGATTTTCAATGAATCTCAGAACACTAGGCAAGTTCCAGAAGTTTGGAAGAAAGCTAATGTTGGGCCAATTTAAAAAAAATGGTGAACAGGATTATTATAATTATAGGCCTGTCAGTTTCACATAGATCCCAGGCAAAATAATGGATTGGCTGATATGGGACTTGATTAACAAAGAACTAAAGGAAGATAATATAATTAATGCAAATCAACATGGGTTTATGTAAAATAGATCCTGTCAAACTAACTTGATATCTTTTTATGATGAGATTATAAATTTGCTTGATAAAGGTAATAGTGTCGATGGATTATATTTATACTTCTGTAAGACATTTAACTTACGACTGCATGATATTTTGATTAAAAAACTAGATAAAAATTAACATGGTACTCATTAAATGAATGAAAAAATTACTTAACAGATAGATCTTAAAATATAACTGTAAATAGGGAAGCATCATCGAGTCGGTCTGTTTCTAGTGAGGTACCACAGGGACTGGTTCTTAGCCCTACACTATTTTAACATTTTTATCAATGACCTGAAAGAAAACATAAAATCATCACTGATAAATTTTGTGAATGGCATACAAACTGGGGAGTAGTAAACAATGAAGAGAACAGGTCACTGATTCAGATTGATCTAGATAATTTGGTAAACTTTCTCCAAGCATAATAATAAACAAAATGCATATGGCTAAATGTAAATGTATACATCTGAGAACAAAGAATGTAGGCTATACATACAGGATGGGGGACTCTATTCTGGGAAGTAGCAACTCTTAAAAAGACTTGGGGGATCATAGCAGATAATCAGCTGAACATGAGCTTCTAGTGTGATGCTGTAGCCAAAAGGGTTAATCCAGGCCTGGGAGGCATAAACAGAGGAATCTCAAGTAGGAGTACACAGATTATTTTACCTCTATATTTGGCACTGCTTTGACTGCTGCTGTGATATTGTATCCAATTCTGGTGCCCACAATTCAGGAAGAATGTTGTTGTTAAATTGGAGAGGGTTCAGAGAAGAGCTATAAGAATAATTAAAGGATTAGCAAATATGCTTTATAATGATAAACTCCAGGGGCTCAAACTATTTAACTTAACTAATAGAAGGTTAAGGGGTGACTTTACTATAATAAGTACCTGCATGGGGAACAAATATCTAATCATAGACTCTTCAATCTAGCAGAAAAATATAATGCAATCCAAATGCTGGAAGTTGAAGCTAGACAAATTAAGACTGTAAAATTAAGATGTAAATTGTTAACTGTGATCGTAATTAACCATTGGAACAATTTAATAAGTGTCATGGTGGATCCTCCATCACTGATAATTTTAAAATCAAGATTGGATGTTTTTCTAGAAAATATGCTGCAGGCATTATTTATGCCCTGTGTTATGCAGGAAGTCAGACCACATTACCACAATGGCTTCTTCTGGCCTTGGAATCTATGAATCTGAATGGACAAACTATCTTCCCTCACCATACTATTCATAAGATAACTTCAAGGTCACTAGATCACAGAGTAGAGAATCAAACTGATCATGTCACAATTTGGTGCAAATGGAAAAGAGCTTTAGAAGATGTACATAGCAGGAACTGGGCAGATGTGGGTGTGGACTGTACACTAGTGGTAGCTAAACTGAGACATAAATTTGGACTATAGTTCCATCCCTTCATCCAACCATTTTAATTTCAGATCATAAGATGCTGGCTGATTTTTAAATATTTGTAGGGAAAATAATTGAAACAGTTCAAACAGAAAATGGAATATTTTTCATTATACAACAAGAAAGAGAAATACTGTATTAAAAAAAACTGAAAACAATGTTCTGTATGTCATTTAATGAGATTGGTTTTCTTAGGAGCAAGAAGACGGCCTGTGGCCTGTTCTTTCTAGGATCCCGAATATCATTCCTTATCCTTTTATTGAACATGCTATAAAGCCTGTGTTGGACCCTTTCCCATTTTGAAACAGAAAGAAAAGGAAATTGAACATACAACTGCACAGCACTTGTGAATTGTTACGGAGGCTGCTCAAATTAATGAATTTTTGAAATATGTGGATAATTTTACAGCAGGATGTTTAATCAATTAAATTTAATAATAGATGTTAATCCTCTTTCAGTAGTGAATAATAATCAAAAATGTTTAAAGATCACTGACTTTTTATCACTCAGCTATGTGTTTCACAAGCAGTTAAAAGTGCTCCAGGATGATTAGTAAGAACATAAATCTGTGTTGCTAAGTAACTAAATGGTTGGTGTTACTGTTATCAGTGAAGATCTTTAAATAGACTACATTTGGCAAAGTATCAAAATCCTTCTCAAAAGAATATTTCATCAAAAGTGTGGATAAGATGATTTAATTAAAAAGAAAAAAGAGAGCAAATTACCATGAAACTGATGGTGAAGCCTCTTCAGTCATAAAAGCAAATTCCTTTTTCCTTAGGAAAGCCCATTTCCTTTTTTGGCAGCTGTAGAATGCCACATTCACAGTCCATCCTTATGAGTTGAGCAAACAATTCACAGAATAATTTATTATTTCCATTTGACCCTTTCTGTTTGCAGAATGTTCAGGGTGGTTTACTAAGTTCATAAATGTATTTGATACTGGACATTTGTAATTTCTCTGTGAATTTGTTTTCTGTATGAAGAGTGCATTGTTAATATCTGATATGAGCACTTTCAAAGTGTGCACTCTTTTGCTTAGTGACATGGGTCTCGTGGTATTTGTTCTGGTCTCTGCACTGGATGACTTTTGTGAGTATTCAAGCATTTGAACTGAACCCTTGTGCTTTGTCCCTATTCATGCCAGTAAAGGTCAGCTATTTGGAGGTGTGTGAAAAAAGCAAATCTGAAAGTTTCACACATACAGCTGAGTTGAGATTTATTTTCAAATTCAAATGAATCTTCAATGAGAGTTAAGGAGACAATTTCTGCCCACTTGAAGTCCTCTTTGCATTGCCAGAGTAGTAGAAAGGGGCCTTAGTGTATTTAAAAGTCTGTCCCAAACTCTCAGGCACAACTTACGGATATTTTCCCTAAGCATAAATAACTGGCTATGTCTATATGGCTTCCTTAGACCTCTTTGGTGTAAAACTTCATAGGGGCTTAGGTACTCATGTGATGAGGGCCATATAATTATCTAAACAGATAAGCTGAAACACTGACAAAGAAACTATTTCTCCCTTCCATTTTTGCAAGCATTTTTCAAGACATGTCAACTAGGGATGTTACAGGTTTAATCTCATTCTATCAAATGGCTAAAAATTATTTTCCCTTCAGTTTTATCTCGGTTCAATTATTGTAATTCTAAATTCTGACTGAAGCCTTCTCCAAAAGGTCTAATTCAAAGCCCAGTGATGTCAATGAAAGGACTCTCATTGGAATAAATGGTCTTCAGATGAGGCCCTTCAAGCATTAGCATCTTTTACAGAATACCAACCAAAGTACTAATTCAGGAATATATCTGCGTTCGTGACAACCCTTAAGCATTTGCTTATGTGTTATCCTGGCTAGAGATGGACTTAAGCAAATGCTTAAGTGTTTTTCTGAATTGGTAGCTAAATGACTAGATAGTAGTATGTGGCATTGAGCTACATGAGCTGGAATGCCAATTTACTTACTCTGATGGCAGATATTTCAGATTATTTCATACAGTAAAACTATCTGTTTCTAACTTGTTTTCATATACTAGATAAACAGTTAAAATGCTTGGTTGATTTTTTTTCTCCAAAAGAGCCAGTATTAGAGATTCAAAGCAAGCAAACATTACCTCCATTTTATCCAATGTTATTATCTGCTATTTGCACATAACTACCACTTGTACAATAGTCAAACAATAGAGGCTGCTATTGCAGAGCATCAGATTATATATCATTAAATACAAAACTATTCTGAATAAAACCACTGTTGAGACACAAGTTAACAAGAACCAGGAAACACAAAGTTTGCCCTTATGTCACATCCTTATCACCACATAAGTTATGTAGATGAGCTCTTAATTAGGGCCGATCAGGAGTTTTCCAATACAAAGTGCAGTTTCTACGAAATCAAATTGTTCTAAATTTTGATTTTGCACAATTTTTTTTATTTTCCATCATAACAATCAAAATGAAATATTTCCTTTCAGGTCAGTTCAACCCAGATCAGAATATTCTGATTTTTTTTAACTGACCTGAAACATTTGAAATGAGTTCAGCAAAACATTAAGCTGCTTTTCCCTATGGTGTATTGCCTTATATTCCAGCCCTGATTCTCTTCTGTGCTCTTCTTGAAGATTACACCTCCCCTAAACCAATACACTGATTTACCTCTAATGGAGCTGTGTGGTTCATCATGGGAGCCATATAACTTTGTGTTCATTGTGGGAAATTTAGCCTGGCTTGGAATTCACATGACTGTGTGCATTATGGGAGATTTAGCCTGCTCAGGGAGCCAGGCCCATTAGGGTAACAAGTTCCTGAACTACAATTCCAATAAGGCAATAGGATAATGCAATTTAATTTTGAAATGACTCAGAATGAAGCATTTCATTTTATTTCATTTCATGTCTGAAGAGCCTGGATACTGGGCTAGATGGACTAGGGTCCATCTAGCCCAGTATCCTGTTTTCCGACAGTGGCCAGTGCCAGGGTGTCCCAAAGGAAATGAACAGAAGTGATCCATCCCCTATCACCCATTCCCAGCTTCTGGCAAACAGAAGCTAAGTACACCATACCTGCCCATTCTGGCGAATAGTCACTGATGGATTTATCCTCCATGAACTTATCTAGTTCCTTTTTGAACCCTGTTATGGTCTTGACCTTCACAAAATTCTCTGGCAAGGAGTTCCACGGGTTGACTGTGCATTGTGTGAAGAAATACTTCCTTTTATTTGTTTTAAACCTGCTGCCTATTAATGTCATTTGGTGACCCCTAGTTCTTGTGTTATGAGAAGGAGTAAATAACACTTCCTCGTTTACTTTCTCCACACCAGTCATGATTTTATAGGCCTCTAGCCCTGCCCTTGCCTTTGCTCTTTTCTGAACCTTTTCCAATTCCAATATATCTTTTTTGAGATGGGACAACCACATCTACACACAGTATTCAAGATGTGGGTGTACCATTGATTTATATAGAGGCAATATGATATTTTCTGTCTTATTAGCTATCTCTTTCTTAACGATTCCCAACATTCTGTTAGCTTTATTGACTGCCACTGCACATTGAGTGGATGTTTTCATCCAGAATGTTCCAAGATCTCTTTCTTGAGTGGTAACAGCTAATTTAGATCCCATCATTTTCTATGTATAGTTGGAATTATGTTTTCCAATGTGCATTACTTTGCATTTACCAACATTGAATTTCATCTGCCATTTTGTTGCCCAGTCACTCAGTTTTGTGAGATCTCTTTGTAGCTCTTTGCAGTCTGCTTTGGACTTAACTATCTTGAATAGTTTTGTATCATCTGCAAATTTTGCCACCTCCCACTGTTTACCACTTTTCAGCTAAACTTTGGGTGCCCATCTTTTTCCATAATGTAAAGGAAGTGGATTTATACTTTCCTCATTTTGCTTCCCGATATTCTTTTATCCTGAACCATTATAACATAGAGATTATTTGTCATGTTCCATTCTACTGGGAAAATAATACTGAGGCAACTTGGAGATGGACATTTGCGGGATAAGGCACATCCAAGGAATAGCTTGCAATGCTGATGCTCATGCTGTGCCTACTGTCTGAATCTAGCATTAATAAAGCTTGCTATATGCACAGTGAACATTTAACTGACAAATATAAAGCCCTTATTTCTGCTCACAGAGTATTGGTGAATACAGTTGACTTTTATTAATGTGGTAGTTATAATTGTTCAATGAAAACTTTATATGGGAACTCAACTCTGCCACAGACTAATTGTGTGACTTTTGGAAAGTTACTGAAACCCAGTTCCTAAATACCTTTGTGAATTTGTGCCTTGATCTCTCCATGCAGTACTGCACAATCTATAAAATAGGGATAATATTATTTACTCTGTTCCACTAAGAAAGTGAAAGTGGATATGTGTGGAACATGATATGCTCTGGCAATTTTCCCCTGTCCTTGGAGAATTTGTTAGATCCACTCCAATTTAGGCTTAAACAGATTCTTGTAGCCTTTATTTTGTATGTTTTAAGTCAAAACAATGCAAGTATTACCTATGAATTGCATATACATGCTGAAACAGGTAAGGCAAAAAAAGTTATTGATCAAGTTACTTCTCCTAGGTACAGGGATACTTTTTTCAAATCTCTGCTCTCTGCTATGTTCTTCCCCTGTTCTTTTCTATGCTCTTATTGTCAATTACCATCTTTTATACCCTCTTCCGCAACTTTGCACAGACTCAGGCCTTGGCTACACTTGCAAGCTGCAGCGCTGGTGAGGGGGTTACAGCGCCGCAACTTACTCGGTGTCCACACTTACAAAGCTCAGCCAGCGCTGCAACTCCCTGGCTGCAGTGCTGGCTGTACTCCTGGTCTGCTACGGGTGTAGCG
>NC_133771.1:39500053-39548203 GCF_003597395.2 Chelonoidis abingdonii | reverse complement strand
CAGATTTATTTTAGCTATAATAAAAGCGTATTTCATGACAGTATAATGACATGTCACTTGTTTGCTTTAGAATACGTGCGTATTGTAAGCTCTGAATATAGACAAGTGGAATAGAAATAATCTGTACATTGTATTTCTGCAATCATTTTCTTAGATGTGTGATTTTCTCCTGGAGTAGCCTCATTGACTCATGTCAGTAAGCTGAAGCCACACTACTATGTTTGTAGGGCTGGACAACTGTTTGTAGATGTAAATTATTAAAAACATAAATTCTCCACTTCTGATGGGTCTTTCGTTTTGATTTCCTCTACCAATTGGATTATACATGATGTATAACACCATTTTATAGAAGCTTTAAGAAAGAAGCTCTTGTTTTATGTTTGCTTTCCTAATAGATCTAGGAGTCATATGTTCATTGTAAGCTTCACCTTTCTTTTGTCCAGAACGGTATGACCCTGCTCCGGGCAAACTGATTTTAACTTTACTCACTTCAGTGTCCACTGACTTCAACTCAGTAAAATGGTGGCAAAAGGGGTAATTTCAACAGACTATCAAATATGAGTTGAAGATAAAGTTGCTAAGTGTTTTCAGGATCAGCCCAAAGACTTTTTATTTACCAGCTTATAGACCTACTTACCACTTGAAAGACACAAACTTGCTTCAGTATATTTTTTGAGGCAGGTGAAAATGCCGATCACTCAGTGAAACAGTATGTGGAATGTATTAATTTACTGCAATCAAGTTTTATTATTTTAAATGGAAATAAAAGTTTTAAAAGCAATTTCTTTTAAAAAGAAATCTTTGACAAGGACTTTTGCCTTTGTGATATTTGTAGTACATGCTGAAATAAAACACATGCCAGAATGCTATTTCTGCTGCTGCATCGACAATGGCACATTAGCTGCCCTAATGAAGGCAATATTATTCTGAGGGCACAATGTATGAAAGGCATATATAGATAGATTAGAAATTTCACATTCATTTAGCTAGCTAATCTTTATGGTTAGGTTGGTTTCACTACTTATGACAAGGCTGACATTCACATGACCAGTTTTTGTTTGCTTACTTTCTGATCCTTATAGTTGCCAGATAGGAGAAAGGAGTAGAAAAACATTATCTGGGACATCTCTTTTATAGTTATTGAAAATAAAACATAACTAGATCTGATCTGTGGGATTTGTTCAAATCCAAAACTGCCACATATTATCAACATCTGAATCAATGACCATGTCTCCCTTGGTAAAGGTAGAATCAGTCTGAAATAGATCCTCCTTTCTTACCTCTATTTTTTCCTGTCTAGACATGCATTTCTATTTAGCAGGAAGGAGTCTGAGTTCAGACTCATCCAAGCCTTTTGTTTTCTAAAGTCCCTATTTACCTTCCCTTACAGACAGTTCTACAGCACCTCTAGATTACTAGGCACTCCAAGGTGGGAGGGTCCCAGAGCTTGGAATGTCTACACGCAATTAAACCCTGCAGCCTGAGCCCAGGAGCCCCAATCAGCTGGCACCAGCCAGCCAGGAGTGTCTAATTTTGTCTACGCACACACTCTCTATTTACATTCTCTTTGTGATCCTGAAAGTATTATCTGGTCCTGAGAGAAGCTGAGTACCACAACTTAATGATGCCCAAACTGTTAGAGTAGCATAGGGTTAACCATACTGTTCACATGTAGCTCTTTGAAACTTGAAATTTGTCTCATGAAATTTAGCTGAAGAGAATGGAAGGTTAAAAACAGTACCAGAGACAATATCTTGCTGAAGAAGGAAAGGACATTCCATGATTAGATATAAAGTACAAGAAGTTTTGAACAATGTAGGAGCCAAATAACTACTGAAAAAACAGGTGTTGGTCAGGAGGCACTTTGTGCACATAGTCTTAAGAATTTTCAGTCACCTATACAGGCTTCCAAAACAGTCTGCTATATTTGTAGCGTTAGGTCAGAAGCAAAAAAGTGCAACTTAATGATAACAAAAGCTGAAATTCCTGTGTCTGTTTTCAGGTAAATAATCAATTTGTGAGGAGCAAAAAAATGAGGGCATGAAGGAAAATGGTGAGGGTCTTATTGACAAAGTTCTTTCATTTGTTATTGTTGTAAATAATCACCAAACCACAGGCTCTGGTGAACAGAGAGCTGTGATAAACTGCCAAGATCTCAGACCAGAAACATTCTATCAGGTTATTCCATGAGACTCTGGCGCATAGGCTCTGGGATATGCAACAAGCTCCACCCACTCTCAATTTCAAATCATATAATTCAGTAACATGGACATGGTCATGGAAGTTGAGTATTTGGAGGGATCAGGCTTTGCCTATACAGCTGTTCTACAGTGGAGAATAGCTCTGATTCAACAGTGGTTGGCTAGAAAGTGGAGTAACTGCATTTATGTAGTGGTCAGCCTAATACCAATAGCTCATTGGTGCAATCCCAGCTGCCCTAAATTAAGGAATCAGGATTTGTGCAGCATGGGCAGTGAGTATCAAAGGCCAGGGCAGCTAAACCTGACCCAGGTTGTGGCAGCACCTATGTTCCCTGAGGCCCTCTTGCCTCCCCTCTACCCTGACTGCCAATTGAGGTATTTTTAAGTGAAACAAGGCCTCAGCTGGAGTTGTGTGTTTTTGTGGGGCAAAGAAGAATTTGTCTTTGTAAATCAAAATGATTGAAGCCAGCTGAAGCTGAATTCAGTTCTTCTGAGAACTCTATAGTCATTTCACCTGTACTTATATACCAGGATACCAGTAGCATGAACCAATCTTACTTTTCCTGTAGTAACACAAACAGTATGTACCAACGCACCAAATTAAGAATATGTAGTTACAATATACTAGGCTCACACTGTAACCTATGTGAATACTGTACACAGTAACAAATCAGCACAGTTGCCAACTTCACACAGTAAATAAGCACCCTGACTTCACAATAAGTGAAAATCAAGCTAATCCCATTTCAAAACAAGGCCAAAAAAACCCAAGCCCAATTTCTGTGGGATTTTTATAGGTTAGCATGTCTGCAAATCAGCTAGTAATGAGAGAGTGAAGAGAGTTCACCTTAGTTCTGATCTTTTCCAGCATCATCCAATTCCACTATCTATACCCCATAAACTCATCTAATGTTACCTTAAGACTTTTAGGGATGGAAAACTTCTCCCAGTCACCTGCCAGTTATCTTGGCTATTCCACGTACACAAATATCAGTACAATATTTAAGCAGGAGTGCTTGCAACCAGATTTAGCCCTGACTTCCTGAAAATCTTATCTGCTGAATAGGATACACATTTCTATTTCTATCTATTTAGGTTTTCATATTGTGCTCATCCCTCTAGTATCTGCCAATAGTTGATCTTGGCTTGGTGATGCTCTAGTTTCAGCAAGTCATAATCAGCCTCAGTCACTGATATTATAAGTTCTATTCACATTGTCTTGTTCGCCACCAGTCATATAACTTCTCAGAGTACTGGATAGTTCACCAGGACAGTACCAGTTACCTATAACAAGATAGTAAAAGAGAGCAGTATGTAAAGAATATACACTTGCATCCAATGACTAATTGGGAGATGGACTGAATTCAAGAAATGGAAGTTACTACATTATAGTCAGAATAATCTATGCTGCTTCTGAACCTGAGAACTCTGCAAGGGTAAAGTAGCAGGAGAGCTCTTCCAGTTTCATTAAGTGAATACCAAACTGAGACAATTTTGGATTCCTATGCTGTAACCTATCAAAGAAACTTTAAATTGTACTGCAGGTGGTAGTAACAATGAATAGAATTATTTCTTCCACCTGATTTGGCTATTGTTTTCAGCTTTGTAAAAAGGCCTACTTAAAGTACCATCCATTTGTGTGTGTCTGTGCATATATATTGTGGCTGGGAATTTATTCTGTTACACATAAATATAATCAATCAATTGCTTGCACCTAAGCAACTCCTAATTTCTCTGATCAATCCTCTTAGCTATCAGATAAAGTCTAATACAGATTCCCCTAAGGGCTGGCAGTGGTTCCCAGGGTGTTGGAACATTGGCTAATGAATAGTTTAGTCACATATATGTGTAAAAAAATGGGAAAATGAAAAAATCTTTGCTCTTGTATGTATCCCTTCTGATGCAGGATTCCAGAATTTAGCTAAACAAACTTTCAGGTGTGTAACCGATGAAAGCTGGCTTGTGTTTCTTACTCTGTATAACTTCAGTCTATGTAAATAGCAGGTGAAACAGAGTGTCATAGGATTGCTAACTTCAGCTGCCCCCCCAAGACAAGCTAACAAGTAAAACCAAGGCCACAAAAACAGACCAGTAATAAAACCAATGGATGGAGACAGCGGGACTAATAGCAGAGACTAATCATAGAAGCAGACAGAAGTTTCAGTTGGGTAAAATGTATAGTTTGTTAGTTATTGTGATTTATGCATAAAATGTTTAGCTGGAGGTTTAGAATGGATAGGTGCATAGATAAGGTAACTCAGGGCATGGCTATACTTACATTTTTGCAGCACTGGTAGTTAAGCTGTGGTCGTACAGCTGTGTAGTGCCAGCGCTGCAGTGTGTCCACATTTGCAGCATTTGCAGCACTGTTTAGCGTAGCGTTGTGAGTGGTGCTTGTGAGCAGTATCCCACAGAGCACTCGACCCATTTGCGCTGTGGTGGCTTGTGGGAAGGGGACGGAGAGAGGCGGGTCATTCCGCTTCCTGTCCAACGACCCGTGGTGCATCTCGCCTTCCCCTTTCAGCTGTTTTGGTGCCATTGTGAGTCTGGCCGCGTGATTTCAGTTAGCAGAAGAAATGGAGCCTGAGCGTGCTGAGGACTTTGCTGCTGAATGTTGCCAGCAAATCACGTCTGGCAGTTGAGCTATTCCTTATGCTCCAAAGTGACTGAGGAGAGCTCAGTGTAGAAATAGATTCGGCTGACGCGCCTGACACTAATTGCTTGTGGCAGTAATGGACGTGCCCAGCACTGTGGAACGCCGCCTTTGGGCTCGGGAAACAAGCACTGAGTGGTGGGATCTCCTCGTCATGAAAGTCTGGGACTGACAAGCAGTGGCTGCAGAACTCGATGAGAAAAGCCACTTTCATGGGACTGTGTGCTGAGCTCGCCCCAACTCTGCAGCGCAAGGACACGAGACTGAGAGCTGCCCTGTCAGTGGAGAAGCGGGTGGTTATTGCAGTCTGGAAGCTGGCAACTCCAGACAGCTACTGATCGGTCGCAACCAGTTTGGAGTGGGAAAGTCGACCATGGGAATAGGTGGTGATGCAAGTTTGCAGGGCCATTAATCGCATCCTGCTAAGAAAACCGTGACTCTGGGGAATGTGCAGGACTTTGGATGGCTTTGCATAATGGTTCCCTAACTGTGGGAGGGCAGATGGGTGACGTATATTCCTATTCTGGCACCACCCCACCTGGCATCCGAGTAGTTAATCGAGAGGGGTATTTCTCTATGGTTCTCCAGGCGCTTGTGGATCACTGCGGGGTTCATCTGACAACATTTACACAGCGATGGCCTGGAAAGGTGATGATGCACGCATTTCTGTTCGGAACAGTTGGCATGTTCAGGAAACTGCAGGCAGGGACTTTTTTCCCAGACCGGGAAAGATCACAGTGGGGACGTCGAATGCCCATTGTGATCCTTGGTAGACCCCCTTACCCGTTAATGCCTTGGTCATGAAACCGTACACAGGAAGCTGACAGCAAGCCGTTCAACTACAGGCTGACCGGTGCAGAATGACTTGTGGTGTGTTTTGGCCGTTTAAGGGGAGATGGAAAGTCTCTACGGAAGCTAGACATGGAGAAGCAGCATCCGAGCGATTATAACGCGTGCTGTATCCTCCATTAATATTGTGAAGAAGGGTGAACCTTCAGTGACGAATGGACCTCTTGAGGTTCAATGCTGAAGGCGAATTTGCAGCCAGAGAGCAGGGCTACTAGAGGCCCGCACAGTGCTTCAAGGATTAGGATGCCTTTAAAGGAGCATTTGAGGCTGAAAGCCAACAGTAATGTGCGTGCCTTCAACAGGAGTGAGTGCAATGATTGCAATGATTTGCAGTGCCTATTTTCACTTGTGGTACAGTATGTTACACTTTCTGTGTAATAATAAAAACGTTTTAAAAGACAAGAAATCCTTTATTAAAGAATACAGTACATAAAAACGGGCAGGGGTAGGGTGATGAGCAGTAAGTCAGAGTTTGATATGTCCTTCCTTGAGTGCTGTGCAATGCCTGCTGCACTCAGGATTAAATGCTGCATGGTGATGGGGGTGAGTGCATAGGGTTAGGTCGTAGTTTCAGGGCTGGTAGGTAAGTATGGGTGTTGGGCAGCTGTGGTGGTAGAACAGATGTGGAAGAAGGGTGTTTGAGGAACAGTGGGCACAATGGGTTGAGCTTGGATGCAGGAGGAAGGCAGGTAGTGCTCTGCCTGCATGGCTGCATTGACTGCATGAGTTGTGTGGCGTTCCAGGATGTATGCAGCGTATTTGTTGCTTCTCTTGGTAGCCAATTTTCCTTTCTCTTGGCAGCCTTTCTTTCTCCTGCTTTCATTTCCTCCAGTCTGCAAACTTCTATTATCTGTGGAATACAGATTCATAACTGTTTCACCAGTCCTCCTTACTCTTCCTTGGTTTTTTTCTTAATTCTGTAGTTTTTCAGAAGTCTACGCTGATTGGAACAGTATCCAAGTCACTTCAAAAAAAACACAGAGAATAAACTGTTACTTACAGAGCCGTATTGTTTTTAATCACTAGGAGTTAGTGTAAACTATTGTAGCATCATTTACACATTGCGGCATAGCACAGAGGCCACAGCTGCAGAGACAAATGGTGAGTTTCCCACACTGCCACAGCAGGTACTCCGGAGCCATCTTGCACACGCGGCTCACCTGGGGGAGGGGTCCTGCTGTGACTCTGGATCACTGGGGTCTGTGAATTGGGGAAAGCAAAGAGCAGCTAGAGGGAAATAGCACTGAACCTACCCCACATCTGCCACAGCATGTACTCCTGGAGCCATTTTGCACACGCGGCTCACCTGGAAGGGGGCTGCTTGCTCTGGATCACTGGGGTTTCTGTGAATGGGGAAAGCAAAGAGCAGCTAGTGGAAATGCACTACAGTTCCCTGCATTTTCCACAATTTTATCCTCCCCAATATCTCGCTGCTCCGGGTCACCTGGGAAGAGCGAGAGGGTCTTCTACAGCTATGTGGATTCCCCCTGGTCCCTATGCAGCTTGCCTGTTCGTTGCGCAATGGTCCCCACCCTCTCACGGCACAATGGCGCGGGACGCGTTAGCCTGACTGGACAAGGCCACCGGTGCTCTCCCTATAAACTTGGGAGCATTCTCTCTCTCCCTCCTGTCTCTTCCGGTCTGTTGGTGGAGGTGAGGACAGAAGAGCTAAGCGAGCTCGAATGAGAGGAGAAGAGAGAGACGAGAGATGATGCTTGCCGCAGTTATAGGGAGAGAGCCACCGTGGCCTTTGTCCCGTCGGTACGCTTGTCCGCGCCATTGTGCCGTGAGGGTGGGGCCATTGCTGCACACGGCAAAGCTGATAGGACCAGGCGATCCACATAGCTGTAGAAGACCCTCTCGCTCTTCCCAGGTGACCCGGAGCAGCGGATATTGGGGAGGATAAATTCTGTGGAAAATGGCTAGGATACCTGACTTAAGTGCTGTAATTTCCCACTAGCTGCCTTTGCTATCCCATTCACAGAAACCCAGTTTTTTTGAATTCCCAGAGTTCAAGCAGCCCCCCTTCCAGGTGAGCCGCTGGTGCAATTATGGCTCCCAGGAGTACCTGCTGTTGGCACAGATGTGGGTGTAGGGTTCGAGTGCTATTCCTCTAGCTGCTCTTTGCTTTCCCCAATTCACAGAACCCCAGTGGATCAGAGTCAAGCAGCCCCCCCCTTCCCAGGTGAGCCGCGTGTGCAAGATGGCTCCCAGGAGTTACCTGCTGTGGCAGATGTTGGGGGGAAACTCACATTCATGTCTTTGCAGCTGTGCCTCTCTGTGCTATGCTCGCAATGTGAAATGATTGCTACAAATAGTTGACATAACTCTTAAGTGTGATTAAAAACAATACAGGCTCTGTAAGTAACAGTTTATTCTCTAGGTTTTTTTGAATGACCTTGGTACTGTTCTCAGGCGTAGACTTCTGAAAAAACTACAGACTTAAAAAAAAACCAAGGAAGAGTAGGAGGAGCTGTTTGAAAGCAGTTATGAATCTGTATTCCACGATAATGAAGAAGTTGCAGGACTGGAGGGAATTGAAAGCAGGAGAAAGGAAGGGCCAAGGGGAGAAAGGAATTGTGCTACAAGAGAAGCACAATCGGGCTGCTAAGGCATCCTGGAACGCCACACAGACCTCATGCAGTCAATGCAGCCATGCAGGCAGAGCACTACCGTGCCTTCCTCCTGCATCCCAAAGCTCAAACCCATTGTGCCCCACTGTCTTCCTCAAACACCCTTCTCCAGCATTCTGGTTCTTACCACCAACACTGCCCCCAACAACCCAACGTTCACCTACCAGCCCTGAGAACTCCGCTCTACCCTATGCACTCCAACCCCTTTCACATGCAGCATACTTAATCCTAGAAGTGCAGCAGCATTTGCACATGCACTCAGAGGACATATTCCAACGTCTGACTTTTACTGCTCATCACCTACCCCCTTGCCCGTTTTATGTTACTGTATTTTTAATAAGGATTTCTTGTCTTTTAACCGTTATATACAGAGTTTAACCATACTGCTACCACAGTAAAATAGGCACTGGCAAATCATTGCAATCATTGCACTCACTCCTGTGAAGGCACCCAACATTACTGTTGGCTTTCAGCCTCAAATTGCTCCTTTAAGGCTCCCTAATCCTTGAAGCACTGTGCTGGGCCTCTCTAGTAGCCCTGCTCTCTGGCTGGTGCAAATTCAGCCTTCAGCGCATTGAACCTCAGGGTCATTCGTCACTAAGGTATTCACCCTTCCTTCACAAAATATTATGGAGATACAGACCGTTATAATTCGCTCGGATGCTGCCTTCCTCATGGTCTAGCTTCCCGTAGAGACTTCTCCATTCCCTTTAACGGCCAAAAGCACACTTCACAGTCATTCCTGGCACCGGCTTCAGCCTGTAGTGAACCGGTCCTTGCTCCTGTCAAGCTTCCCTGCTGTACGGTTTCAAGCCAAGCTAACGGGTAAGCGGGTCTCCAGGATCCCAATGGGGCATTTCGCGTCCCATGTGATCTTCCCGGCTTTGGTGAGAAAAAAGTCCTTGCCTGCAGTTTCCTGAACATGCCACTGTTCCGAAAGATGGTGCATCATGCACCTTTCCAGGCATCCTGTGTAATGTCAGTGAAAGCTCCGCGTGATCCACAAGCGCCTGAGGAGAACCATAGAGAAATACCCCTTCCGATTAACGTACTCGATGCAGGTCGCGGGTGGTGCCAGTAATTAGGTAACAGATACCCATGTGTTGCCCCTCCACAGGTTAGGGAAACCTCATTTATTGCAACAGCCATCCAGAATTCACTGCACATTTCCCCAGAGTCACGGTTCTTCTTAGCAGAGTGCGATTATGGCCCTGAAAACTTAGCATCACCCACTATTCAATGGTTCGACTTCGCCACTCCAAATGTTTGCGACCGATCAGTAGCTGTCTGGAGTTGCCAGCTGCCAGTACTTGCAATACACACCCGCTTCTCCATGACAGGGCAGCTCTCAGTCTCGTGTTCCTTTGCGCCTGCGGAGTTGGGGCGGTCACAGCACACTAGTCCCATTGAAGTGGCTTTTCTCACCGAAGTTCTGCAGCCACTGCTTGTCATCCCAGACTTGCATGACGATGTAGATCCCACCACTCAGTGCTTGTTTCAGGGCCCAGAGGCGGCGTTCCACAGTGCTGGGCACAGTGCCATTACTGCCACAAGCAATTTAGTGTCAGGCGCGTCGCGAATCTATTCATCATCTGAGATTCCTCACTGTCACTTTGGAGCTAAGGAATAAGCTCAACTGCCAGACGTGATGTTGCTGGCCATTTCAGCGCAAGTCTCAGGCAGCTAGGCTCCATTTCTACTGAAATCACGCGGCGACTCACAATGGCACCAAACAGCTTGAAAGGGAAGCGATGCACCACGGGTTCGTTGGAACAGGAAGCGATGCCCGCACCCTTCCGTCTTCCCACAGCCACAGCGCCAAAATGGGTCGAGGTGCTCTGTGGGATAGCTGCTCACAATGCACCACTCACAACAGTGCTGCAAATGCTGCAAATGTGGACACACTGCAGCGCTGGCACTACACAGCTGTACGACCACAGCTGTAACTACCAGTGCTGCAAAAATGTAAGTATAGCCATGCCCTGAGTTACCTTATCTATGCACCTATCCATTCTAAACCTCCAGCTAAAACATTTTTATGCATAAATCACAATAACTAACAAACTAATACATTTTACCCAACTGAAACTTCTGTCTGCTTCTATGATTAGTCTCTGCTATTAGTCCCGCTGTCTCCATCCATTGGTTTTATTTTACTGGTCTGTTTTTGTGGCCTTGGGTTTTTACTTGTTAGCTTGTCTTGGGGGGGCAGCTGAAGTTAGCAATTCCCTATGACACTCTGTTTCACCTGCTATTTACATAGACTGAAGTTATACAGAGTAAGAAACACAAGCCAGCTTTCATCGGTTACACAACCCTGAAGTTTGTTTAGCTAAATTCTGGAATCCTGCATCAGAAGGGATACATACAAGAGCAAAGATTTCTTTCAATTTTCCCATTTTTTTACACATATATGTGACTAACACTATTCATTAGCCAATGTTCCAACACCCTGGGAACCACTGCCAGCCCTTAGGGGGAATTCTGTATTAGACTTTATCTTGATAGCTAAAGAGGAATTGATCAGAGAAAATTAGGAGTTGCTTAGGTGCAAGCAATATGACTTGATTATATTTATGTGTTAACAGAATAAATTCCCAGCCACAAATATATATATGCACAGACACACACAAATGGATGGTACTTTAAGTAGGCCTTTTTACAAAGCTGAAAACAATAGCCAAATCAGGTGGAAGAAATAATTCTATTTCATTGTTACTACCACCTGCAGTACAATTTAAAAGTTTCTTTGATAGGTTACAGGCATAGGAATCCAAAATTGTCTCAGTTGGTATTCACTTAATGAAAGCTTGGAGAGCTCTCCTGCTACTTTACCCTTGCAGAGTTCTCAGGTTCAGGAAGCAGCATATGATTATTCTGACTATAAATGTAGTAAACTTTCCATTTCTTGAATATCAGTACCATCTCCCAATTAGTCATTGGATGCAAGTGTATATTCTTTACATACTGCTCTCTTTTACTATCTTGTATATAGGTAACTGGTACTGCTCCTGTGAAACTATCCAGTACTCTGAGAAAGTTATATGACTGGTGGCGAACAAGACATGTGAATAGAACTTATAATATCAGTGTGACTGAGGCTGAATTATGACTTGCTGAAACTAGAGCATCACCAGAGCCAAGATCAACTATTGGCAGATACTAGAGGGATGAGCACAATATGAAAACCTAAATAGATAGAAATAGAAATGTGTATCCTATTCAGCAGAGTAAGATTTTTCAGGAAGTCAGGGCTAAATCTGGTTTGCAAGCACTCCTGCTTAAATAATTTGTACTGATATTTTGTGTACGTGGAATAGCCAAGATAACTGGCAGGTGACTGGGAGAAGTTTTCCATCCCTGAAAGTCTTAAGGTAACATTAGATGAGTTTATGGGGTATAGATATGTGGAATTGGATGATGCTGGAAAAGATCAGAACTAAGGTGAACTCTCTTCACTCTCTCATTACTAGCTGATTTGCAGACATGCTAAACCTATAAAAAATCCCACAGAAATTGGGCTTGGGTTTTTTTTGGCCTTGTTTTGAAATGGGATTAGCTTGATTTTTCACTTATTGTGAAAGTCAGGGTGCTTATTTACTGTGTGAAAGTTGGCAACTGTGCTGATTTGTTACTGTGTACAGTATTCACATAGGTTACAGTGTGATCGAGCCTATGTATTATGTAACTACACTATTCTTAATTTTTGGTGCAATTGGTACATACTGTTTGTGTTACTACAGGATAAAGTAAGATTGGTTCATGCTACTGGTATCCTGGTATATAAGTACAGGTGAAATGACTATAGAGTTCTCAGAAGAACCTGAATTCAGCTTCAGCTGGCTTCAGATCATTTTGTATTTTACAAAGACAAATTCTTCTTTGCCCCACAAAAACACACAACTCCAGCTGAGGCCTTGTGTTCACTTAAAAAATACCTCAATTTGGCAGTCAGGGTAGAGGGGGAGGCAAGATGGGGCCTCAGAGTGGAACATAGGTGCTGCCACAACCTGGGTCAGGGTTTAGCCTGCCCTGGCCTTTGATACTCACTGCCCATGCTGCACAAATCCTGATTCCTTAATTTAGGGCAAGCTGGGGATTGCACCAATTGAGCTAATTGGATTATGTGCTGACCACTACATAAATGCAGTTACTCCACTTTCTAGCCAACCACTGTTGAATCAGAGCTATTCTCCACTGTAGAACAGCTGTATAGGCAAAGCCTGATTCCCTCCAAATACTCAACTTCCACTGACCATGTCCATGTTACTGATTATATGATTTGAAAATTGAGAGTGGGTGGAGCTTGTTGCATATCCCAGAGCCTAGCTGCGCCAGAGGTCTCATGGAATAACCTGATAGAATGTTTCTGGTTCTGAGAATCTTGGCATGTTTATCACAGCTCTCTGTTCACCAGAGCCTGTGGGTTTGGTGATTATTTAACAACAATAACAAATGAAAGAAACTTTGTCAATAAGACCCCTCACCCATTTTCCTTCATGCCCTCATTTTTTTGCTCCTCACAAATTGATTATTTACCTGAAAACAGACACAGGAATTTCAGCTTTTGTTATCATTAAGTTGCACTTTTTTTGCTTCTGACCTACAGGCTACAAATATAGCAGACTGTTTTGGAAGCCTGTATAGGGTGACTGAAAATTCTTAAGACTATGTGCACAAAGTGCCTCCTTGACCACCAAACCTGTTTTATTTCAAGTAATTATGGCTCCTACATTGTTCAAAACTTCTTGTACTTTATATCTAATCATGGAATGTGTCCTTTCCTTCTTCAGCAGAATAATTGTCTCTGGTACTGTTTTAACCCTTCCATTCTCTGTCAGCTAAATTTCATGAGACAAATTTATCAAGTTTCAAAGAGCTACATGTGAACAGTATGGTTAAACCCTATGCTACTCTTAACAGTTTGGGGCATCAGTTAAGTTGTGGGTACTCAGCTTCTCTCAGGACCAGATAATACTTTCAGGGATCACAAAAGAGAATGTAAATAGAGAGTGTGCGTAGACAAAATTAGACACTCCCTGGCTGGCTGGTGCCAGCTGATTTGGGCTCCTGGGGCTCAGGCTGCAGGGTTGTTTAATTGCGTGTAGACATTCCAAGCTCTGGGACCCTCCCACCTTGGAGTGCCCTAGTAATCTAGAGGTAGCTGTAGAACTGTCTGTAAGGGAAGGTAAATAGGGAGCTTTAGAAAACAAAAGGCTTGGATGAGTCTGAACCTCAGACTCCCTTCCTGCTAAACTAGAAATGCATGTCTAGGACAGGAAAAATAAGGGTAAGAAAGGAGGATCCTATTTCAGACTGATTCTACCTTTACCAAGGGAGACATGGTCATTGATTCAGATGTTGATAATATGTGGCAGTTTTGGGATTTGAACAAATCCCCACAGATCAGATCTAGTTATGTATTTTTATTTTCAATAACTATAAAAGCAGATTGTCCCAGATAATGTGTTTTCTACTCCCTTTCTCCCTTATCTGGCAACTATAAGGGATCAGAAAAGTAAGCAAACAAAAAACTGGTCATGTGAATGTCAGCCTTGTCATAAGTAGTGAAACCAACCTAACCATAAAGATTAGCTAGCTAAATGAATTGTGAAATTTCTAATCTATCTAAATATTGCCTTTCATACATTGTAGCCCTCAGAATAATATTGCCTCTCATTTAGGGCAGCTAATGTGCCATTGTCGATTGCAGCAGCAGAATAATAGCATTCTGGCATGTGTTTTATTTCAGCATGTACTACAAATATCACAAAAGGCAAAAGTCCCTTGTCAAAGATTTCTTTTTAAAAAGGAAATTGCTTTTAAAACTTTTTATTTCCATTTTAAAATAATTAAAACTTTGATTGCAGTAAATTAATACATTCCACATACTGTTTCACTGAGTGATCGGCATTTTCTCACCTGCTCATAAAAAGAAATATACTGAAGCAAGTTGTGTCTTTCAAGTGGTAAGTAGGTCTATAAGCTGGTAAATAAAAAGTCTTTGGGTCTTGATCCTGAAAACACTTATGCACATGTTTATCTTCACTCATATTTGTAGTCTTGTTGAAATTACTCCCTTTTGCACCATTTTACTGAGTTGAAGTCAGTGGGACTACTGAAGTGAGTAAAGTTAAAATCATGTTTGCCGGAGCAGGGTCATAGCCGTTCTGGACAAAAGAAAGGTGAAGCTTACATAGAACATATGACTCCTAGAATCTATTAGGAAAAGCAAACAAATAAAACAAGAGCTTCTTTCTTAAGCTTCTATAAAATGGTGTTTAGTATCATCATGTATAATCCAATTGGTAGAGGAAATCAAAACGAAAGACCCATCAGAAGTGGAGAATTTTTATGTTTTTAATAATTTACATCTACAAACAGTTGTCCAGCCCTACAAACATATAGGTGTGTGCTCAGCTTTACTGACATGAGTTCAATGAGGCTACTTCCAGGAGTAAAATCACACATCTATGAAAATGATTGCAGGATTGACTACAATGTTACAGGATTATTTCTTTCCACTTTGTCTATTTTCAGAGGCTACAGAACAGCAACTGTAGTTCTAAGCAAACAAGTGACTTGTCATTTATACTGTCATGATAATACGCTTTATTTCAGCTAAATAACTCTGAATCATAGGCTTTAGTTAACCTAAGCACAGTTTATTTTGGTATTAGGATCTCTTGCTTAAAAAAAGGAAATGGGAAACAAAAATCCTTTCCCAGTATAAGTAGAGTTACCCATGTTCATTCAAACCATTTATCACAATTACAAACAGCCACTTTTTAAAATAAATCTAATATTTTAAGTTTATTGCTGGTAGAAATATTGGCAAAGGAACCTGGTGATGAAGTGACTGTGTTCCCACCCATCTCACTCTCTGCATCAACCCACAGAATGGAGTTAGCACTTCAGATGAGTACTCTGTGTCCTGTGTCATTGAGCAGCTCCCAGTTCTTCTCCACCAGTAGTGCAGTTTTCCAACTAGGGAAGCTGGTGCATTCCAGTACTGATGAATTGGTTTGCCTAAGAAAGACCTCCAGTGGGGAAGCATCTATGGAGCTTTGATATATTTAAAGCTGCCCCGATGAGAGGCAGAAGTCAGAAAATTTCACAGACATACCGAGGTTAGCCAGAAAATGTGAATTTAGTTTATTCCTTCCTGTATAAGCTTTGCTGAATTTGTCTCTATGTACTTAATGGGAATATGCTCTAGTGGATAAAGCTCAGGACTGGAAGTCAGGAAAGATGGCCCTAGACCTAAATCTACCGCTGTGGCAATGAGGGTCCAGCCACCCCCAGGAAGAATGGGGGTCTGAACCCCAATGAATAAATAAGGCAATCAACTGATTGTATACAATGTTATTGTTCTATAATGTGTATCAAGTAAAGTCTTTTATGAAAGCTTGTGATGTTCGGAACTTGCTGGTCATCATGAGATAGACACATAGTCTGTGGTTATGAATTTATGGTTTGTGTAGATATAAAATTACTCATAATTTGTGCTGCAATATGCAGCTCCACCTCATAACAGGGAGGTAGGTAGCCAGGCAGGGAGGGGCTGCTGCCTCCCCAACCAGACGAGACTATCCAATGTACCTTGCATTGTACAACCCAGGAAAAGACAAATGATGGTCCTTTTACAATTAATGGAAAATATTAAAACAACTGAAACATGAAACTGAAAAGAAAATCTCAGTCTTGGAAAATTAAGAAAGAATGGAATTTCCCTGACCATGAATCACCATAGTCTGAGAGAGAGAAAAACAAAACAAAGACAAAAATGAAAAAAAAACATGCAAATCTTGTTAAAAGGAAAGGGATTTGAAGTGAATGGTCTCCATAAACTGAGAGCCAGCATTTAGATGGGGTGCTGACCCCTTTATGACAGATGGTCCACTGGCAAACTGAAGACAATGGTAACTTATGTGATTAAAGGGATTTTTATCTAATATATAAAAATGTAAAACCTGAGATTGCAGCTTTATTTTTATTTTCTGTATAACTGATGTGCATTTGCTTTCCCTTAGTATTTATCTTTGAATCTGTGTGTTTCATGTTAAATAAACCTCTTGTTTATTTGTTGTTCTTTACTAATAGGTATTGGTGAAAACTGTAAAAGCAGCAGAGAATCCTGTGGCACCTTATAGACTAACAGACGTTTTGGGACATGAGCTTTCGTGAGTGAATACCCACTTCGTCAGATGCATCCCACCCACGAAAGCTCATGCTCCAAAATGTCTGTTAGTCTATAAGGTGCCACAGGATTCTTTGCTGCTTTTACAGATCCAGACTAACATGGCTACCCTTCTGATACAATGCAAACTGTGTCATCAGTAAATCTATCTGCTGCTATCTACATTTATGAGTATGTGTGAAGCATGTCAAATGAGGGCTTGGCTCCCTTAGCTAAGGATTATATTTTATTATACTTTTACCTACAAACATGCAAATACATACAACACTCAAACAGCCACATCAGCAATGTAGAAACATCTTTTATTGCCCATTTTCTTGTCAACCACGCAAAACTGGTGATTAGATCTTTGTGTTCCATACTGATTTCTCTGTCAGGGAATTTATAAACAGTAGTTGGTTCCATACTACTCTTGTCATTTTATTGCAAGTTTTATGATATTTGTTTTTGGAAGGGGTTTAAATTCCTAGCTTCTGGACTCATGTTCTTACCTGAAAAAAATCAGCTTTTATTAAAAAAAAGATGCACACATTTCTAGTCTTCATGACGGTGGAGGAAGCTTGAAAATGTGAATCCCAAAGCTGCAAAAATCAGAAAAAAAAATACCCCTTCCCCCAAATTATTTTAAAAATTCTCCTGATTTTTAAGCCAATTTTATGGTTTTTGAGTCCTGAAACATGATTTTTGAATGTTTTTGGATGGCAGCACTACTACTAGCTGGCAGGTGGAGGAGCAATTGGTCCAAGCAGTGCATTTAGAGCAACCCAGAATTTGTGTTATTTTGTATTCCTACAGGGCTCTATACTGTGCAAGTCATTGTAGGTGAAGTGCTGCTAGGCTCACCAGCAGATTACTGGCTGGCAACTTGTTCTCCTCTTGTTTTTTCTTGGACATATCGCTTTTTCCTAAAGCGTTAAGAGTCTGTACAAACTGTCTGAGCAGAGATGCACTGCTGAATGCAGGGGGATGATGAGACATGAATGCCTGGTGAGAAGTTTGATCTGTTTTGACTCATGTTAGCCAACACCGTGTCACACTGTCCAGTGAATAGGATGATTAGATGATCATCTCTCTATCTTGCACATGCAGGACCTGATAATCTACTGCCTTGCAGTCATTTNCTAGCTTGCTTGCTAGCATATATATACCTGCCCCTGGAAATTTCCACTACCTGTGTCTGACGAAGTGGGTATTCACCCACGAAAGCTCACGCTCCAAAACGTCTGTTAGTCTATAAGGTGCCACAGGATTCTCTGCTGCTTTTACAGATCCAGATTAACACAGCTACCCTTCTGATACTGGTACTAAGGCTCTGGGCCATAGCAGCATAGCATTAAAGAATCCAAAGTTATAAGGCAGGAGGTGAAAGAGCACCTTACTGGTCTGGGTGGTCCCCAAAATGTCACAACTACTCACTCACAGTATGAATTTGGGCAATGACTAAACCTATCTGTTCTTCAGTTTCCATATCCAGAAATGGGTATAATAACACTTCTCTACTTTTTCAAGGTGTGTGTGAGACTCGATTATTGCTTGTAAAGTACTTTGAGATCCTCAGCTAGGAGATACTAGAGAAATACAGAATGTTATTAAAATTTGCATAAACATAGATGAGTTGAAGGGGTTTTCTTTGGGGAAAAACTCAATTCCAGTGCCTTTTTTGGGGGGGAAGAGTTGGAGGGGGTTAAAAAGTAGTATTTCTTAACCCGGTTAATTTACAATAATGTAACTTTTGAAAACAGAAATTGTTTTTCTGTGATAATAGTAAAATCAGAAGGCAGAATCCTGCTCCCATTGAAGCCAATGATAATCTTGTATGGGTTGGATAATATTTATGAAGATTTTGTCCATTGAATTATTCCTGAAATGTTATTCTAAATGGATGAAATTATTGGTGGTGTGGGGAGCCAACACTGGTTGCTCTGCATGAATGAACCCCTGCAAAAGGGGAGCAGCTGTGCACTGGTGCAATGTGCAATGCGCACCATGCCATGTGTAAACAATTTCTGCAGCAGTATTTGCATAGGACAGTGTAGAAGGCCACAATGAGGATAGGCCAGGGATGGGAACATCTCCATGTTTACTCAGATCCAGCGGTCCTAACACTGTACACAGCTGGGGCCCGATCCAAAGCCCTTTGGAGTCAATGAGAGTCTTTTAACTGACTAAAATAGCTACTTCCTGCAATGTTTCAAATACAGCAAATGGAAGGAAGGTTTTATTTTACAGTATTCAAACTATTTCTACTTAAAAAAAATATCTGTTAATCAGAAAATGTATAAATTAGGAACATTAAAGAAAAGAAATGTCATTAAAAAAAAACAGTCACCTATTGCACAAGGTGTCTTCTTCAAAAGATTAAACTGTTCAACCTACTTTCAGCCTTAAGGCAAGAAATACAGTATTGTTAGAAGTCATGTTATGAAAAGACTGTCAAACAATGCAAATTTTAGAAAATTGGAATCATGCAGGCAATAGCTCAAATTAATTTCTGGCAGAACTCTATTGACTGGAATGGGTTTACACTGTCTATTACAACAGTACATTATACAATAATTTAGGCTGAATTGTTTGAGCTGCAACAGTATTTTTAAGAGCATTTGCACTTGAAAACTCAAGAACATTGAGATTTTCATTATTTCCTGGAACTAGTGTTTTCCAGTGTCTGATAGAAACTTAGTTTATACTAAGTTTTAATGTTATCAGACATTAATTCTGTCATTCAAGTGCAACTGCAGTATAGGCAGTGACAAAATCTAATATGATGGAATCTTCTTGTGGGGAGATTAATATTTGGATGTATTTTTTCTAGCAGTTGAGGAATTTTGCCAGTCACAAGCATGCAAATTAAATCATCTAAATAACTTTGTAAATCTCTCCATGAAAGTGAAGATTCCAGTTCTGTTCCCCAGAAAGCCAGTAGCAAATTCCCACTGACTTCAATGAGATTAGGATTAGGCATTTAAAAGCAGGGGAGTCAGCAAGAAATGGAGGGACTTCAGCTCCCTTTGAAGTCAATGGGAAATGAAGACACTCAGCACAGTTTGGACCTTTCAAAAGCATCTCTACATTTTCTTATATATAAAAACCAGTAACAGTTTCCTGCTTTAAATAAACAGGGTGTTGAGAAATGTTTCTCTCTTTCTCTCTCTCTCTCCAAAAATTCATTTTTAAATCTATATGGAGGGGGTCTTTTCTTTCCTTGTTGCAAAAAGAGGTGTTTGTTCTATGGGAAGCATAATTAAGTCAGAGCAAGCAGTTTCACCCTTGATAGCTATGTGTCTACTTATATAGCCCTTATCATCAAAGTTTTTAGTTCCTCAGAATTATTAATAGCTTTTAGGCATTGTCTACCCTACAAAGTTTTGCGATGTGTAGACCAATGTATTAGTTTGCCTTTATTATATTCACATCTTTGCATTAATTCAGCAGTAATGCAAGAAAAGCCTATAGGACTGTATTGTAAAACATTAGCATAAGGCTTCGATTGTCGGATTCAATGGGTAGTGATCTCCATGTCTAGCTGGCAACCAGTTTCAAGCAGAGTGCCCCAGGGGTCTGTCCTGGGGCTGGTTTTGTTCAACATCTTCATTAATGATCTGGATGATGGGATGCATTGCATCCTCAGCAAGTTCACTGATGGCACTAAGCTGGGGGGAGAGGTAGATACTCTGGAGGGTAGGGATAGGGTCCAGAGAAGGGGTCGGCAACCTTTGGCACAGGTGCCAAAGGCGGCGCGTGAGCTGATTTTCAGTGGCACTCACACTGCCCGGGTCCTGGCCACTGGTCCAGGGGGTTCTATGTTTCAATTTAATTTTAAATGAAGCTTCTTAAACATTTTAAAAACTGTATTTACTTTACCTACAACAATAGTTTAGTTATATATTATAGACTTACAGAAAGAGACCTTCTAAAAACATTAACATGTATTACTGGCACGTGAAACCTTAAATAAGAGTGAATAAATGAAGACTCTGCACACCACTTCTGAAAGGTTGCAGGCCTCTGGTCCAGAGTGACCTAGACAAATTGGAGGATTGGGCCAAAAGAAATCTGATGAGGTTCAATAAGGATAAGTGCACAGTCCTGCACTTAGGACGGAAGAATTCCATGCACCGCTACATGGCTGGGGACCGATTGGCTAAGCAGCAGTTTTACAGGAAAGGACCTGGGGATTACAGTGGATGAGAAGCTGGATATGAGTCAGCAGTGTGTCCTTGTTGCCAAGAAGGCTAACAGCATATTAGGCTGCATTAGGAGCATTGCCAGCAGATCGAGGGAAGTGATTATTCCCTCTATTCGGCACTGGTGAGGCCACATCTGGAGAACTGCATCCAGTTTTGGGGCCCTCACTAAAGAAAGGATGTGCACAAATTGGAGACAGTCCAGTTAAGAGCAATGAAAATGATTAGGGGGCTGTAGAGAAGAGGCTGAGAGAACTGGGGTTATTTAGTCTGCAGAAGAGAAGAGGGAGGGGGGATTTGATAGCAGCCTTCAACTACCTGAAGGAGGGATCCCAAAGAGGATGGAGCTAGGCCGTTCTCACTGGCGCAGATGACAAAACAAGGAGCAATGGTCTCAAGTTGCAGTGGCGAGGTCTAGGTTGGATATTAGGAAAAACTATTTCGCAAGGAGGGTGGTGAAGAACTGGAATGTGTTAGTTAAGGAGGTAGTGGAATCTCCTTTCATGAGGTTTTTAAGGCCCAGCTTAACAATGCCCTGGCTGGGATAATTTAGTTGGGGATTGGACTACATGACTTCCTGAGGTCTCTTCTAACCCTAATTTTCTATGATTCTATGATAAGGCTTGAGGCCTATGAACTTTAAACAGATAAACTTTGTGTAGATCAGACCTGCACAACATACGGCCCCTGGGCTGCATGTGGCCTGTGTGGGCTCACTGTGCGGACCACAGGAGTGAGTAGGCAAGCGGTGGGGTGGGGAAGCCAACAGCTGGCTGACTGGCTGGCTGGCGGGTGGGCGGGTGATGAAGAGGCCAGTGACGGAGGGACAGGTGAGTCAGCGGCAGGGGAGGGGGGCTGAGGAGGAGAGCAGGCGGCGGGGAGTGAGGGGATGACAAGCTGGGAGGACAGTGGTGGGGAGGGCAGGTGAGCTGACAGCAGGGGGTGCTGAGGAGGCAAGCGGGTGGCGGCGGGTGAGTAGGCAAGCTGTGGGGGTGGGGGGATGATGAGCTGAGCAGGCAGGCAGAGGTGGCAAGGCTTTATACTTGGGGGGGTGGGGGTGAGGAGGTGAACGGTGAGTCAGTGGCTGGAGGGGGGCATCCATTTTTAGTATTTTAATTTTTGTTACTGTGTTGTACTTAAAGTATGATTTAAAAGACACCGCCCAACTTCTTATTTTTATTAGAAGTATTGATATAAACTTTGAAATTACTGAAGAACTAGCTGGCATGTGCTCCATGACAGGTTGCATAACCAGAAAAGAAATCTCCAGTGAAGTGATAAAGTGCATGAATGATAAATCGGGATTAGATTTCACAAACTTGGTGGCCATTTGTACTGATGATGCTCCAGCTATGTGCGGAAAAAATGTTGGAGCAGCTACTCTTCTTGAAGAATTTATTGGGAGACAAATAACCAAACATCACTGCATTATACATCAGCAGATTTTGTGTAGCAAAGTCTTAAAATCTGAGCATGTAATGTCAGTGGTAGTTTCCATTGTAAACTACATCTGCTCTAGAGGACTAAAACATAGAACATTTTGAGCTTTTCTTGAGGGATAGATGCCGAGTGCAGCGACTTAATCTACCATATGGAAGTGAGGTGGTTGAGTTGAGGAAGAGTGCTCCAGCATTTCATTGCTTTGAAAGAAGAAGTAGCAAAATTCCTAGAAAATGGGCCAATAAAATTCCCAGACCTTGAAAATGAGTCCTGGAATCAAGATCTCTTTTTCTTTTTGATATTACAGCACACCTGAATGATCTCAACATTCAACATCAGGGAAAAAATCAACTTATATTTCAAATTTGTGCAGCAGTGAAAGCTTTCAAAATGAAATTGAGACTTTTCAGAAGTCAGCTGTCAAAAGGTGAAGTGTGTCACTTTCCCACTTGTGCACAGCGTATCCCTCAGCACAAACATGCAGGGTTAGGAGAAAAATACATAAAACCAATCTTTTAATTGAAGAATTTGACAGAAGACTTACTTTGTCTAAAGAAGAAGACGTCCAGTTGAAACTGATTGAAGATCCCTTTTCTGTGGATCCAGAGGAAGTGCCACTAGATTTGCAGTTGAAGGTTATTGAACTTCAGTGTTCGGCAGTTTACCAAAATAAGCAAAGAGAAAGCAGCCTACGGGACTTCTACAAAAGTCTGGACAATGAAAAATACAAGAATCTTATCAAAGTTGCTCTGAAAACATTCAGCATTTTTGGAAGCACTTACATATGTGAACAAACATTTTCTATCATGAACATGAATAAAAACAAGCAACGTTCTTCTCTGACTGATGACCATTTGGAAGACATTATGAAAATATCCACTTCAAATATGACCCCCAATATGACAAGCTTGTTGCCAAAAAGAGATGTACTATCTCTCATTAAATTTGCAAGTAATTATGAAAAGTACAGATGTTTTCTTTCAATGGAACAGGTGTTTCTCATTTTTCCATGACTCATAAAAAAATTAAAATAATTAAAAAATTTATCGTTTGCTTTAATTGAAAAATTATTACTAAATTATCACCTTCCCCCACCCCAAACCCTTACTTTTTGGCCCACATCTGTTTCGGCAGGGTGGCTCTGGGGAAGGAGGGTTTGTTTTTGCAGGGCGGGTGGTGCCGGGGTGGGGGGGAATGTTTCCATGGGGCCAGGTGGTGCTGGGGTGTGGGGTGGGGTGTTTCGACGGGGCTGGGGGATTTCAGCCCTCAGGTGTTTTCTTTGGAGTAATATGGCCTTTGCCACTTTATGAGTTGTGCAGGCCTGGCATAGATAAACGGCCCAACAAGTTTTAACCAGTGTATTCTGGGAAACTCTCACGGGAGAGTGCATCAGCTACTTTGTTAGAAGCCCCCGAAATGTGTTGAATTTCAAAATCAAAATCTTGGAGAGCTAAACTCCGATGAAACAGTTTCTTGTTGTTCCCTTTGACTGTATGAAGCCACTTTAGCGCAGCAAGGTCAGTTTGTAGCTGGAACCACCATCCCCAAACGTATGGGCGTAGCTTTTCCAGGGCGTACACAATGCCATTAGCATTTCTTTCACTGACTGACAGTGACTTCCCTCTCAGACAGGTGCTGCTGAGAAAACACGACCGGATGGAAGTGTGACGGTCCTTTCCTGCTGAGAACTGCTTCCTATACCACGCCAATGGATCGGTGTTATAGGAATGGTTTGTCAAAGTCCGGGCCCATGCAACAGGGTCAGACGAGGAGCGTCGCCTTAAGTTGGGTAAAGGCCTCCTGCACTCATCAGGTCCATTTAACTGTATTTGGTCTGGTCTTTGGTCAGGTCGGTCAGTGGGGCGTTATTTTGGCTGTAGTGTGTTACAAATCGCCTGTAATACCCGGGCAAACCTCAGACGGATTGGACCTGTTTCTTTGACTTTTGGGACAGGCCACTTTTGAATAGCTCCACCTTGGCCTGTTGGGGGGTTTATGGTCTCGACCACCTGATGCCCAAGTAAGTTACCTCTGTTTTGGCCCGATTTGACACTTTTTGACCTTAAAACAGTTAGTCCTGGCCTGCCTGTTGCACTCCAAAGACCTTTTCCAGGTGTACCTAGGTGTTCGGGCCAGGATCTGAAAAAATGCCACATCATCGAGGTAGGCAAATGCATATTCTCCAGTTCTGCTAGATAGACATCTACCAGCCTCTGAGGTGGCGGGGCATTCGCAGCCCAAAAGAAGAATTAAATTCATACACCCCGCATGGGTGATGAATGCTGACCTTTCCTGGCGAAGGTCATCTAGCGTTACTTGACAGTCCCCTTGGTTAGTCTATGTAGAGATGAATTTGGGCACGTCCCAACTTCGTCCAATAGCTCATCGGTGCTGGCATTGGATAGTTGTCCAGACGAAGTATACCTGGTAGTCCACGCAAAAGGTATTTCCCCATCTGGTTTGGGTACTCGGAATCACTGGAGAGTGCCCTGCACTGGTGATGAGCGATTATACCCATCTGTAGCATGTTCTGGCATCTCCCGTTGCTATAGCCAGTCTTGGCGTGAGGAGATGCCCGTAGGGTGGTGTTCTACATTGGGTGAGCATACCTGTGCAATGAGTGTTGCTGTTCAGGTCCGTCCTGGGGTGGCTGAGAACAATGGGCGAAGCTGCGTGCACAGCTCCCTTGATTCTTTCCGCTTGCAGACTTTCAGGGTGATTGAGAGGTTACCTCTTCCACGCACCGTTCTTTCTTTTCTGTCGGTAGTAGACACCTCAGGCCCAATCAGCGTCATCTCCTCCCTGGACTGTAAACTGACAAACCTGAAATCTCTGGAATAAAAGGGCTTGAGAGAATTACATAGTACCTCTGGGCTTTACGTAGGAGATTGGGAAATGCTATGAGGGTAGTTAACAGTTCCCGTGCTCTTGGACGTGAATGGCCCTTTCCATATGCGTTTCCATCTATGGCCCTGCGCCTTAATACCATAACCTGGTCTCCTACCTTGAAAGAACGCTGTCTGGTTATGTTTATCATACCAGCCTTTTGCTTTCCCTTGAGCATCCCTTTAGGTTTTCTTTAGCAAGGCTAAAGAGTTGTCGGAGTGTTTTGTAGTGCTTACAAAGCCAGATGTAGTTCCTGAGAGGCGTAAACCCCTCCCATGCTACTTTCACCAACTGTAATGGCCCCTTACCCGTGGCCGTCACAAGTTCAAAAGGTGAAAAACCCTAAACTGGAGTGGTACAGCCCTGTAAGGCAAAGAGCAACTGCTGCAACACTTAGTAACCAGTCATTGGAGTGTTCATTCACGAATTTACGGATCATGCCCCAAAGTTCATTTAAACCTTCGACCAGCCATTGTTGATGGTGTAGGGTGCAACCAAGTGATTTCACCCCATGAGTTTCCCACAGGTCTTTCATGGTGCCTGCAGGAATTAGATCCCGAATCTGTAAGATATCGGAGGGCCAACCGTACCCTGGCAAACATGTCTGTTAGCCTGGCACACCGCTTTAGCCCTGTGTTGCCCTAGAGTACTGCTACTGCCTCGGTAGCAAAGTCACGAAAGTCAGTATGTACTGCTTTCCTTTCTGGCGTCCTTTTTTGGGAAGGACCAGAACTATCCACAGCTCCTCCTGAAAATGGGACCTCATCTTATGGGAGTGGCTGGAGAGGGGCCTGGACCATTATCTTGGTGTTTCCACCTCTTTGGCACCACCTCACAAGACTGGGACATACTTTTGGCAACGGTCCTTGCATCCCCTCTCAGATAAAGGACGTTCCCATCTGTTTTGTTCTGCCCCCCAGCATGGCCACTGAGATATCATGCTAAGCTAAGAGCTTTCCCCTACTTAGTTGGAACCACCAACTGTTTTTGCGCTGCCATTTCTTCCTGTGTCCAACAGAAAGAATTTCCCGTGTATAAAAGTCCTGGTCTATAACAGGACCGGGATTGGATTAGAAAGCTGAGAGCGTGGGTTGCTCGCGTGCCGCCCGCCCAAGCTTTCTGAAGGCTGTCATCTGCTTCCTGGCTCAGTCTGGAACTGTTCCCTGGAGCTGGGACCCAGTTTCTTCCTCAGACTGTGGACTTGGGCTTGGTCCCTCTGGACATGAGGTGATGGGGTTGTTTCTGTTGCTGGTGAACCGCACTCTCCGCTGGTGCACTGTGTATTTCAGGGCTCTGGCTGAGACTCTTCGGTATGCGTTGTCTGTGGATTCTGCAGTTCAGGCTCGCTGGCCCCTCTGTGTGGAGGTGAAGATGTGTTGCAACTGCTGTGCTGGTGCTGGTGCTGTTCCAGTCCGGTCCTAGGACTGGAGGTACTGTGGCTGTTTCAGTTCGTTGCAGGGATCTGGGCGACTACCTCTGTCGGTTTCTGGTAACACAGACGGTGGCCTGTGGATGCTCAGTAACAGGAATGGTCTGGAATTCTTGCCTGGCTTGGCTGCGTGTACCATTCCACTCTTCTTGGCCCGCTTCACCTGGTTGGCCAAGTCTTCCCCCAGTCTAGCATGAGGATGGAATAATTTCAGTAGACTGCAAAATCCACATTCCTACAGCCTTTGTACTGGACAGGCGTTTCAGCTGTAGGCACAGTCTACCGCTTGTGGAATGAAGGGTAAATGTCACTTTGGCCTTTGGGTTGATGAGTTTGGGATCACGAAGGATTGGTTGCTGACACTTGTTTCCCCGATTGTCTCCTGCAGGTACTTCTTTCCGCCCACTCTCAAATGTTCCTTCACTCAAGGATTTTGAGAGGTATCTGGGCCTGGGATCTTTGGTGTGATGGTGGTGTATTACTTTGCACCCGGTGGGTTCTTTGGGCGGCTGGCCTTTATTGTGTCCCAGTCATTACACTTAAAGCATCTTCCAGCTGATGGGTCACTGGGTCGAGGTGAGTTACTGGGAGACTGGTGAGGTGGAGAGGATAGGGTGTCTGTGGCTTTCCTTGGTGTAGGTTGGGGTTTGGTTGCCCTCGGTTGTAGGGTTTGTTTTTGGTGTGCCCCTGGGGTATTCATTCCCCTTGAACCGTAGGTTTCTTGTTCTTTCTGCAACTTCCATCCATCTGCTCCAATCTCCCGCACCTCGGTGAGATTTTTGGGTTTTCCATCTTGTATGTACCGTGTGATGTCCTCAGAAACACCATCACAAGAACTGCTCCATTTGTATGAGGAGGCAGTTCGTCAGGGATTTAACATTGGTTCCCTGATATCCAGGCCTCATCAATTTCTTTCCAACATGTAGGCGTGTCCTGGGAAAATGACACTCTTGTTTCCACTTTGGGTCTGAAATGCCGACGGGCAGATCCAGGTTATCCCCTTCTGTATTCATGGCCTTGGGTCTGAAACATGTTTATAATCGTTCATTTAGTCCTTGCATGTTACATTCTGCCACCTCTGCTAAGGGTCCCTGAGCTGTGACTCAGCTTTACCAGTGTCTTAGGGATGTTGTATCAATGCAGGCCCTTTCAAAATTCTAAGAAGGCTCCAGTTCATCACCTTCTCCTTGTAGGTGGGAATTTCTTGTGCTGTGGACCAGTTGGCGAAGGTTGTTAGGATGGTTGGTTCTGTCATTAGCGTCTAATTCAGTGTCTGCCGATGGGTCTCCCTTTGCGAATTCTATCTGTCTTTTGTGGGTTCATCTTCTTCTCTTGTTTTCTTCTGGGCCACTCTTCTTCTTGTTGTTCTCTTTTGTAGGCTGCCTCTTCTTCTTGTAGTTTTCTTTTGGTGCTGCCTCTCTTTGGGCTAGTTTTTTCTCCCTTAATTAGTTCTTATGCGTCGCCTATGTTATTTTCTTGTTATGACTGTTGCGTCCGTCTCTGTTCAGCTTCCTTGGACTCGAGTTCCTGCTTTCTTGGCCCTCTAGTGTTTATGTCTGATACTGCTGGCCTCTGTTTCTCCTGGGTTTTGCCTAGGCCCTATTAACATGTAACTTAAACTAGAAGACCAGTTTATTTGCATGGTGTGTGTCTGCTGGGTACTTGATTCCAATCAGAATTCTGTGCTTAAATAAGACCCTTTTTTCACCTTAATGGCTCCTTCTTAAAATGCAAGCCAAACTGAGCAAAACCTTAATGGTTCCTGCTTAAAATGCGAAGCCAAACTGAGCAGGAGAGAAACAGAGAAAAATTTTTTCTCTCTGGCGTCCTTTTAAAACCAAACCCTTTCTCTCTGCTTAAGCCCTAGCCAGAAAAGAAGAAAAATTACTATTATTCCCTCCCTGAGCTTTGAAAAATCTGGTTTCCTGATTGGTCCTCTGGTCAGGTGTGTGGTTCCCTTTGTTAACCCTTTACAGGTAAAAGAAACATTAACCCTTAGCTATCTGTTTATGACACAGTGGAAAACCCAAAGTATTTGGGGAGCTGAAAATAGAGTTTAAGGGAAAGTTCTGATCATATGTACTTGAGTCAACCACATAAATGTCCTAGCAATGAACTGACATACATAACAGGTACATGAAATACAGCTAAGGCAAGCCTGCTTGCTTGCCTATGTATCTTTTCTTATAAATTACTTATTTTCTTATGGGGATGATTATTTGTTTTATTATAATAGGTTTATAGGTTTATATTAGAGTATATTTTGTCTGTAATGCAAGGGACCTACAGGCCATATCCTGTATGCTGCGCTAGGGCACAGTTAGTACACATATGTTTGAGACCTTTCACCTTCCTAGGTGTTGATGAGGTAAAGCATAAAGTCCATAGAAGGTTGTGACCTTTACCATAGATACCTAAAGAATGCGTTGAAGCAGGTTGGCATAGGGGCTTTCCTAAGTTCATACCCTTTTAAACTTAACAAGTACACCACAGCTTGGAACTTGGAAAGAACCAAAATAACTGGTTAGGACAGAAATAACAAATATGATACCTAACCGCATAAGCGCCATGGTAACAAATTGATGTATATGATAACAAATCATTAATATACTAATCTATAGAAAAAAGACACTCCAACATTAGTAAAATGAGGAAATACAAATAAGGAAAAGAGGAAAAATCCTCTACTGAATATACATCAAACATAACAGTGTCAGCGTAACATAATATTAAAGTGGCATCCCAGCCTAGGGGCAGTAGGAGAGAGAGATGTAGTCCTGGGGAGCTGCCAGAATGATGGCCACTGGTGATAATGAGAACGGTGATGGCGATGAGGAAGATGATGGCTAACATTTCAGGTTGTTCTACAGGAGATGGTGTGGGTATGTGGATGTGCAAATCTACATTCTGTAGTATTTCTATTTATCTTACTGAGTTGGGGTGTTTGTGACTATAAATTATAAGAGTTCCTATTATGTGTGTGTTGTAAATGTGCATATTGGGGTTCCCAACTATATAATAATTTGAACAATACTGGGTCTAATCTTGGGGCAAGAATCTGTCAACCTTCAAAGTGATAACTGGGGATTCTTAAGTAATTAATACTATTAATACATAATCTAAAGATTGGGCAACAGATGCAAGTTACACTGACATACAGTCACTGCTGCAATTAAACCACTGTTGCATGTCCACACTATGCCTCTTGTGTTGGTGGAATGCATCCTCAATAGCAGCTCTTACATCGACCCAAAATACTGCATTGTGGGTAGCTATCCCACTATGCAACTGGCTTCAGGGTGCTTTGGGAAGGGTTTTCAATGCCTCCTGGGGCAGATACAGCATCACACGATGAAAGTTTCTCAATCCCATCATTCCATGGGCATCCTACTAGATTGCCAGCCACCTTTCAACTGCCCTGGTAACCTGTAACCCCGCCATCTCTATCAGAAAACATAGATCCTGCACTACTGTTCACTACTGTGCTGTACATTATGAACACAAGGCTATAAGAGGAACCCAACAGGGGGCTGTTCAGCTGGAGGGATGCCTGGAAGGAGCATGCTAAAATTGAGCCACAGAAATGCGTGTTGCTGTAGTGTACTGAGCCTGTCATTGTTTTTTGCACTGTGCTATGAACCTTATAATGATTGCTGTGTGTGCCCCAAAAATAACACATTTTAAATCACTTTTTAAAGTAGCATTCAGTAATATGACCATTGCTGAGCACTAAGGCCCCATCTACACGACGCGTGAAAATCGATTTTAGATACGCAATTTCAGCTACGAGAATAGCGTAGCTGAAATCGAATATCTAAAATCGAGTTACTCACCCGTCTTCACCGTGCCGAATCGATGTGTGCGGCTCGCCATGTCGAATCCGGAACTCCGTTTGTTTTGGTGGAGTTCCGGAATCGATGTAAGCGCGCTCTGGGTTCGATATATCCCCATCTAGACGAGACGCGATATATCGAACCCCGAGCTTTCGATTTTAACGCGCTGAAATGGCGCGTCGTATAGACGTGGCCTAATACAAGAAGCCCACAAAACTGTGTGTGTGTGTGTGTGTGTCAGGTGAGATTGAGTGTGTCGGCATGCTGTCTCTAAGTTCAGACAGCAGCTGGAAGAAACCACTCCTGAAGCAGAATTTGGTGAACAGACAGCTGGTGTCCCTCTGCCCCTCCCCCCCCCCAATTCAGAGGAGAATGGTATACTGGCAGAGGGTGGGGGACACCCTGACATAAGTCTACACCTCACTCCCTGGCTCTGCACAGCATGGCACAAGTCTCTCCCCCCTCACACTACTCCCCCAGCAGCAGTCTGTCCTGCCTGCCTGCTGCTGTGATCCTAGTGCCAAGGAGAGCTGCATTCTTTGATTCCCTCTGAGTTCTCTCACAGCCTCCTCTCCCCACAGACCAAGGAGATCAACCCCCTCCCCAGTAGTCCAGGCAGGAGTATGTTTGTTGCTGGGAGCCGCAAACATACTCCATTCATCTGGGCCTCAAAGGAACATATTAACACTGAGCTACAGTAATGTGTATTGTTGTGTGCTGAGCAGTAGCAGTAGTGGATAGTAGCTATGCGAGCTCTCCATGCTGAGCAGTTTCTGAGGCTTTGAAAGGCAAGGAGCACATGCCTGTGTAGCTGTATGTAGGGCAGGCCCACACACATACCACAGAAAACCTAGTTGACACTGGAGGCTAAAATGTCCACCTACGGTATTTTCAAAATGGATTATATAGAGCAATTTGTTATAAATTATTAAAATGATTAATCTACTGAGGTAACTGGGGATGCTGCTTCATCCTGAAAAGATTAGGTTTGAAAATAGGAAAGCTGTATCTCTTATCTATTATCACCAGTGAGCCTACAGTCAGGTCTGGAATCTCCTAGTATCAGGTGGAGTCTGTAGGTTCTTCAGCTGTGCAACGAGCTCTGAGCATGTACTGATATAATAGTATACATATAATAATCCTTTGTAATGATACAATTTGGAAAGCAATGCTTTGTTAAATGTCCTTTAAATGAATAATCTTAAAAAAGGGATGCAAACTCAGGGTATAAAACCTCAAGGGTTCAATGATAGCTAATACATTCAGAATCTTGTTCTAGAAAACCCTGAGGAGTGATGAAGTCTGTGTTTTTAACATTGTAAATAAAGCTTATTCCCACTTCTCATCTCATAACCAGTTGCAATTCATTTTCCTACTGGACTTTGATTATAGTAATTATGGAGTATGAGAATATTTAATCACTTATAGATATTTCTGGGCCACTATACTGAGAACACATATTTGAATGTAGATGGCAACTCTAATTCCTTTGTCATAATATAATACTGAATGTCAAATACATTAAATAGTTTGAACTCACAACTAGAGAGACACGCTGAAAAATACTGCATGCTCCCTAAAAACAGAGTAAGAAACCTGATTGGTGCTACTCAAAAAGAACAGTCAGTCAAATGTATTGTAGTCTGTTACGAATCAGAGGATGGCACTTTGGTGAATATATTTATTAAGCAACAAGAAATTCAGGCTTATCAACAATATGCAACATTGCATTAAATACAACAATACATTAAAGTAATAGATGGTAGTGGACACTCCTGGAAACTGAGCCAGGGAAAGAGATCTATTTAACAGGATCCCATAGCTGCAGTCCAACTGGGTGGTAAATATCCATACACCTGGAATGAAAAAGAGACACCTAGAGAAAAATATCATTAGTGCACTCAATGATTGATCTTTTTTGTGCAGAGGTAATGTTCTCTAAGGGTTGGAATGAACATATCACTGTTTCTGCTCTGCCCATTGGAAGCCTCCAGCTACAAAAAGAGAATCACGTTATAGTATAGATAGCATCAGGGGTGCTTTGCAAACAGATCTAGGTAAGTGGCACTGAGAGAAAAGATGCATTTTGTAAATCATGTACGACATGTGGAAACACTAGATCTGAGTTAGTCTTGGATCTGCCTGAAATTTCTTGGTCAAATTCATCTCTGGTTCAAGTTAATTGAAATCAACATGCTTCTTCAAAACTGTCCTCAACATTCCCTTCTTTCAGTAACTTTCCAACTCTAGCATCTATTTCTGATTTCTTAGTCAGTTTTCTTCGATCACTTCTTACTATATCAACTTTACAAACATATAACCCTGTGATAAATCATTAAATAGAAGTAAACCCTGTGGCCTGAAGCTCTAGAAAGTAAGGAGCAACCTGCTTCCATCTATTGGCAAACAGGGAGAAGAGTGGCTTCAGAGATACTTCATCTACATAAGCTATTTATCCTAAACTAAAGATGGACAAAGATTCCCAAGGAGAATACCACCATCTGTTAATGACCTGGGGGAAGTATGGCTACAGAGAGAACTTCACATGTGTCAGGGTTCCTTCCCCACTTTGAACTTTAGGGTACAGATGTGGGGGACCTGCATGAGAAGCTCTAAGCTAAATTACCAGCTTAGATCTGGTCTGGCTGCCACCATTCACAAGAACTCTCTTCCTTGGGTAGCCTTGAGAAACTTCACCAATTTCCTGGTGAACACAGATCCAAACCCGTTGGATCTTAAAACAAGGCGAAATTAACCATCCCCCCTGCTTTCTCCCACCAACTCCTGGTGGATCCAGATCCAACCCCCTTGGATCTAAAAACAAGGAAAAATCAATCAGGTACTAAGAAAAAAGGCTTTTAATTAAAGAAAAGAAAGGTAAAAGAAAACCCTCTTGGAGAGATTAACATACCAGTTACTCTCACAGACAACAGATTCAAAACACAGAGCATGTTCCCCTGGGCAAAAACTTAGTACACCAATGAAAATACCCAAATACCCAATTTGATTCTACCTCTAATTGCACAGACAGGTTCAAGAAATAAACATAACCTATTTATCCCTTTCAAAACGTACTAACTTCCGATAAGAGGCTGGTTCTTATCTTTTCACGCTCCAAGCGAAACTGAAACTAACAAAGGAAAAAAACCCTCCTTCCTTTTGAAAACATCTTGTTCCACCCCATTGGTTCCTCTGGTGTCAGGTGTCAGCTGTTGTCAGAGGTGTTGTCAAGATGCTACCAGGTGTGGTGCTCTGCTCTCTCCTTGTGGTATCCACTCGCTGCGTGCGTGTCCTCTGTGTGCTTGCCCCAGCTCTGCGCAGATAGTGACACAGCAGACCGAGTGGAACCCCAAGACCACAGACCTCTAGTAAGGTACAAAGTCACGTCTGCTAGGTTATTGCGATCTGGACACAATGGCAGTTCCCTTAGTATTTCTGACCTAATTCAGGGCATACTACGAGAAGATGGCCTCTTGGCAATGTGGACCCGGCTCAGGGCGGGATCTTCCAACTGCCCCCTCGGCCGACAAAAGACACCGCCCAGGGAATGCTCTTATACACGGACAAACAAGTTACAATCACTCCTGGAACATATTGAGTGTCAACCCTCTACGTAGGCAAGGTGCCGCCTCTCACCTTGTACATGTTGGTTTGAACAAAACAACTCTATCCATCATATTACCCTTTTGCCCCTGTCATTGGGATGGGTCGGCCTGTTCCTTGTTATCTGTGTGGAATGTGCAAGTATGTGAATGTTCTGATCTCTAGTGTTCAGTACCTTTTAGGTACGTATCTTCTTGCAGCATCAGCCCTTTCCTTGCCAGCTTCTGTGAGCAGGGCCTGCCTCTGGCTCACAGCTTCGCTTTGCTTTATACTTTAGTTCAGGCCTTAGGCCTCATACCAGGCCTCTGATACCAATGTTTATGTCTCAGGGCCTCCTCTTACTACATCAGCTAGGCTATGTGAACTTCTTAACCCTTTACAGGTGAAAGAGGCATTAACCCTTAACTATCTGTTTATGACAACATGTATGAGCTTTCTACCCAGAATTCCACTGCTGACACTTTGGGAGCCACCATAATTTTACACACATGCAGAATTGGTTGCGTAGTGGAACTGAACTAACAGGCAAAAAGGGTTCCCATCTTGTGGTGAGTGTTGTGTTAAAGGATCTGATATGCTATTAGTTCCTCTCCATTAAGGAGCTTGTGTTATTAGGAGGGCTCTTTCATGGGAGGTGATGCCCAGATGATTCCTTGGTGGGATGCATTATAGAAAAGGCTCTTTGCTGAAGAGGTTAATAGGAGAGCTGAGTGAACTCTGATGAGGCCTCACCCACTCAGCCAGAGAAATCACCATAGGTGAGTTAAGTGCTGGAGCCTCAGGACAGGACTAGGCAGTACTTCACAAAGAACAGGAGACAGGCCTGCCTGAATGCCCTTTAGGACTCTGGGACTGTGCTACCCACTGACTCCAAACCGTGAGTGAGACTTAGCAGATGGGGAAGAGAAAGTGACATAGTGAAGGGACATTTGCCTGTCAGATATTTTCCTGTTTCACATACTGTTTCAGTGCTTATGGCTGGGGAAGAATTTCTAATTGAGGGCATCCAGCAAAGGTGTTTAGTCATCCCAGAAATTCCAGATGGGAATTCAAGCTAGTGGTGTTCTTTAGATTTAAGAGAGACCCCTCGTTCTTGTTTTACCACCCTATTCACTTTAAGTTTACAAGTCATTTTACAGACTTCATCAAAGAGCCTTTTCTATAATGCATCCCACCAAAGAATCACCTTGACATCATCGCCCATGAAAGAGCCCTCCTAATAGTTAATCCTCTCAATAGCCCTATGAAGTAGACCATTGTAACTGTTATCCTCCCTCTAAAAGTGGGGAGACTGAGCTACTTGCCCACAACTGTGTAGCAAATCTATGTCATAGCCAGGAATGGATCTCAGGACCACCTGACTTCTAGGCCAGTGCTCAAACTTTTGAACCACCCTGGTTCCCAGCATGCTGCTGACAACCCTGGCAGAAAATTTGCATAGAAAAATCATATTATAGTTCATAGTGAATAACAAAGGAATTAGCAGTATGTGCACACAGCCCTTGTCTTTGCCCACATCATCCACCCTTGTTCATTCTCATCACTTGCTGTGTTCTGTTTGAATGATACTGTAAATTCCACATGGCAATAACTTGTCTTTTCTTTGATCTGTAAAGCACCTAGGACATCTTATAAATAATAACCACAACAACTAAACAACCTCTTGTAAAAGTTCAACATAAAAACGGTAACCTTCAACTGGCATGTACACAGAAATCACAAACACAGAATAGACTAATCTCATGCAATACAGTTAGTCCTTCCTCCCTGTACCTATTGGGTTTCTGGGAACTGGGCAGAAGCCTGCCCAGTGCTAAAAGATCCCCCCGCCCAGCCTAAGGGAAGAATCTACAGGACCTCAGAACCCCACTGATTTTGGGGGACAACTAATAAAAGAACAGGGACAGGAGTGCGGTCAGAGGGTCTTAAGAAGGGAGCCTGACGGGGACACTGAGCAAAGAACCCCGAACAGAGCCCACTGCTCCTCGAAGGCGTCAAGGGAACCAGTGGATGCCACCCAGAGGAACTCCGCCCGGATACGTGAATGGACTAAGGACCGGAAACATGCCCCACAGTCACAGGAGTCTCCATTGGCCAGCCTTCTCTCCCTGATTGCATAGATGGCTATTTTAGCCAGGGCGAGGAGGAGGTTGACCAGGATTTTGTGGGGCCATGGATAGGGAGTGCATAGAGAAGGAGGTGAGGGGAAAAGTGCAGCCAGAAACGTAACAGGATATTGGTGAGGAGCCAGTATAGGGGCTGCAACCTGGCGCACTCTAAGTAAACGTGCACCAGGGTCTCCCTCACGCCGCAGAAGGGGCAGGTGTCTGGGACAGGGGTAAACTGCGCCAAATACATGCCCGTTCTCACGGCCCCATGAAGGAGCCACCAACTGATATCACCGGCGGGCCTTGGGACCAGGGTAGAGTATAGGCTGGCCCACTGGGGCTCCTCACCCTCTAGGGGTGACAGGAGGTCCTGCCACTTTGTGTCGGGGTGGGACACGAGGGTGAGGAAGTGAAGGGTGTGGAGCACAAACATGTAGAGATGCTTCCTTGGTGCGGTTTGGAAGTGGACCGACTGCAGATCATGCAGCCGGCTTGCGGAGAAGGGGCGAGGCGGCCGGTCGGGTCCACGGGGCAGAAGCCCGATGAAAAGGTCCGGAGGGCCGGGGTGGTGAGTGGGCAAGGCGTGCCCTCTTGCAGGACTTGGTTGAGGTAGGCCCGAGCAGTAGGCGGCAAAGTGGCATCCACCTCCTGTAGTACGTGCCAGGGAGTACAAGGTCTGGAGAGCCCCATACACTGAGCGAGCATCAGGGGATCCAGCCAGTCTCCCCAGTCGTAATCCAGGAGGTCTCCAACCCTGGTAGCTTCTACCAGGACCAACCTCTGGTGCACCGCGGGAGACTCCGCCACCTGCACACAGAGCTGGTGTAGCAGGGGCTCTGCGAGGAGATCTGCCCCCTCAGTGGCCACCATGGACCTGGTCGCAGAAAAGAGCTTCCAGGTCCGGAGGAGGTCTTGGTAGAAGACCGGCAGCCCGGAGAGGTCTCGCGGAAGACCTCTCGGATCGAGATAAAGGAGCTGCCGGTCATACTGGAGCCCTCGGAAGCGGCGCAGAAAGGAGTGCGCCAGTGCTCTCCACGCCGGACTACCTGCACCCTAAAGAAGCTTTTGTAGGGCCTGGAGGTGGAAGACGTAGACCTGAGTGTGTAGGCACTTCAAACCCTGCTCTCCTTCATCCGGGGCAGGTGGAGGACCCCTGCGGGGACCCAGTGCAGTTCTGGCCATAAGAACTTCAGAACCACCTTCCGGAGGTTGACCACCTTCCTCCCTGTAGCGGGGTGGTCACCTGCTCCTGGCCTGAAAGGGTTAAAACCAGCCCTGGGAGAGGGCTGTGGCAGAGGAAAAGCGGGGCTGATTTGGGGAAGCAGCCTCTGCTGGGGGCCATGCCCCAATCAGGGTCCAACTGGCCCTATAAAGGCCAGTGAAGCAGGCACTGACACTTTCTTTCAAGCTGTAGAGGGAGATGGGTCTGGCTGCTCGGGCACTAGATAAGGTACTGAGGTGGAGCAGGGCTGGGGGAAGTCTGAAGGAGCTGGGGAGCTCCAGCCTGGAAACCCCCAGGCTGTGGCCTAGTATAAGGCCAAATAGGTACTGGGATTGTATAGGACAGCCCAAGGTTGGCTGAGGCAGCAGATCCAAACCCCTCCTTGCCTGTGATGAGTGGCTTATACTGCAGTCTGCCCCAGGGAGCAGGGGCTAGCTGGTAACTGGCAGTAGCCTACAACTGAGTTGAGGTGGGGATGAGGGTTGCCTGGGGAAGGGAGACCCAGTGAGACTGTGAGGTACTGGAGGGGCAGCACCCTAGTCTGAAAGGGGTACTGGGGTCCAAGAGGGACTCAGAACCCAGCGGGAAGCAGGACACCAGCCTGCAGATGGCGCTCCTGGGTCAAAGAGCTAATTCCCAAGATGACCAACAGGAGGTGCCGCAGGGGTGAGTCGCTGCCCCATTACACTCTCCCACAAAGCTGTTTTTTCTCTTGTACTCTCTGCTTCTAGGCTACACAAACAGGCTAGAGACCTTTCCCTAAGTCCTCCTGCTAGCTCCACTAAGTGCCCATAATTGCTTTCATTTAAGTTGATGGTTAAACTGCCATTGATTTCAGTGGGAGGAGATTCAAGTCCCAATAACCTTCAAAGTACAGATGGGAATTTTCATTCCTGGCTCCCACAACAATATACAGAGTTAGTTTAAGACTCAGTAATTTCTCCCAGGTAACCAAGATCGAAAGTAATAGCCCTTTGGCATGGCAAGGCAACAAAGACACAGTTGTGGACAGAGAACATAAAAGAAGAAGGGGGTGGGAAGGAGGCCAACACTAACTTTAGGCACTTCTGCACTCTGTTCCCTCTAAACATTTCAGAGGCAAAATGGCAGATGACTACAATAGGGCAAATGAGCAGGGGATAGAAGATTCTCTATGCTGACATGACTTCTCTCTCTTTCTCTCGCAGCCCCTTGAGTCAGTTATTCATCTGCTTGTGGAAAGCCAGCCTTCTGTAAGGTGACTGTTCCCTGAAAGTCAGTTAGGCAGACTGTAGCCCATCCCAGCAGTAAGGATTTGGCTACTAGTATCAGAAAACACTGCTCCACTAGGGAATGCATGTAGCTCTTACAGCTCCATATCTGAGCAGGGGAAAAGATATTTGCATTGTATTGGACTGGTATGACACAGAGGCCCTTTTCAGGCCTGATATTCTCAATACACTTGACATACTAGTGATTAATATAATTGTAAAACACTGGTTTTAACACTATACGATGAGTTGTGAATACTCACTGATATGCTTTAAAGTCTGAACTAAACAGGGAGAAACAGGTTCCCTCCTAGACCAGTGACACATGTCTGCTATGTAAATTAAGCATCATGGAATAGAAACAATGGAAGCCCTATTTACATACAGGGGAATGGGAAGCCCATAGGATGGAAAGAACAGCATGAGGTCATCCTGCCTCTTGAAACAAAGTCCTTGAACTCTGGAACATATAAACAAAAACAGAAGCCACCTTCAGCATCCATCATTAAACACAAGGGAATCGAGCTCTTGCAAGCTGAGAAAGATGGATCCTTCCTCCAAAGCAGGGGTGGCTCCAGGAACCAGCATGCCAAGTGCATGCCTGGGGCAGCAAGCCACAGGGGGCGCTCTGCTGGTCGCCGCGAGGACGGCAGGCAGATTGCCTTTGGTGGCATGCTTGCGGAGGGTCCGCTGCTCCTGCGGCTTCGGCGGACCTCCCGCAGGCCTGCCGCCGAATCTGCGGGACCAGGGACCTCCTGCAGGCAAGCCTCTGAAGGCAGCCTGCCTGCGGTGCTTGGGGTAGCAAAATATCTAGAGCCGCCCCTGCTCCAAAGGAGGGATGAAGTCTCTGGAAACTAAATACAGGTGAGAAACCTACTTAGACCAAGATCTTTCACATAGGAAGACAAGGGAAGCCAGCATCTTGTTCTTCTGTGGAAGGTCCTTACTGACAGAGAGTCAGATGTGGCTGGGAATAAGAAAGATTGATGACAGGAACCATAGTGAATAAAGCCTGTATCTTGTTAAATTAAGTTTTAGACTTTTAGATACATGTTTTCACTTTTGTTTGCTAGTACTTTTTCTAACTTTATATCTTATAACTGAATTCACTTAAAATGCTGTCTTCTTCTGTTAATAAACCTGTTATGCTATTAATATAAACCAGCTTGGTGCTGTGTTTAAATGGAAGGGTGCATTTACCCAGTTAAGTAAGTAAGCTCTGATGTGCTTTTGTGACTTTAGAGGAACAAACAAATGTTATTTTTCTGAACTTTCCAGGAGAGGGTTGGACATTACAGAACATAGATTTTGGGGGGAAATTGGGACTGGGATCCTGTTGAGATCAGCCTGCAAGTAGTAAGCGAGACTTGCAGAGACCAGAGGGTGTGACTGGTGTATTGCTGACAGGCTGCTGGGGTCAAAGTCCCTGGACCAGGGATGCAGTTATACACAGATATTCAGGGGATACCTGCATGCTTGTTGCTGACAGTAAACATGCCAGGCAGGGAGTTATAGTAGCAAAGCCTTTGAGACACCCAGGGTTACAGGGCAGGTGGTGACTAAACCCTTAACTGATCTGGATTGCACCCTCAAACCCAATGTCAACTGGTATATTCAGTATTCATGTAAACTAGATAGATTAGATTGAACTAGACATTGGTAAAATGCTTTTCATAGTTAAATAGAGTTACAATCACTAAAATATCTATTGCGCCAAGCATTACATCTGATCAGAGTGATCCATATGAAAATTGTACTGGGACATTTTAAAGTTTAAAGAGGGTTTAAAAAAATGGGCCAGATACTGCTAAATCATTTTTTCAAAAATTTCATTAACAGTGCCACATACAGGGTAAGGTGAAATGGACAAAGATAATTGTCACATCTGGGTGTGTCTTATCTGCCATCATCTTCATATTTTAGCATAGTACAGCAGGATATGCTATCCACCCGTTCTGTCTGCCTGTAGAAAAATATGTGCTGTAATGGTCAAATGATACAAGGCAAAATATGTTTTGCTTTATTTTTTTCCCCGTGATTGACATTCTACAGTGATTAGCAAATGAGGAAACAATCATGAGAGCAGGCTAGAGATGTCAGCTTCACAAAGAGAAGGTATTTTACTATATTTTAGTGGGATGCAGAGAAGGGATGAGCACACTAAAGGCACTTTTTGGTTGCTGGACTTAAGGACACTGCTCAGCTTACTTGGGTGTGGATCTTTTGCTCATAGTTTATGCTTATGAACCCTGTTTGTGGTGTTTTCCCAAATTAACACTGAGTTACTTCCCTCCTTTTATTAAATGTTTCTTTTTTACACTCTGCTTGTGAGTGGGGAAGTATTGCCTCTGAGGCACCCAAGGTGGTGTGTAATTTTCCCAGGTTATTGGGTGGGGGCTCGAGGCAGTTCTGTGCTGTATTGATGGAAGGGAACCCCTACATATTGAACCCAGCCCTGGTTGCTGCTGGCTTCTCCTGGCAGAAGGGTTACATATATACACGGTTACCTTTTCCACATGTGCAAATGCACCAATTACATTATCAGTATGCATGCACACATTTTTGCACGTTATCTGTTGTTCATAGCACTGAAAAGTTATCCCTAAGTACCAGTGATTGAACTGGAAACATCTATGGGTAAAGTTTAAATTGGGCACTGTTTTAAACTCATAAAAGACTGCAAGCATCTTATTGTTCCTGTGAGTATAAATAGGTCCATGGTGTCAGTTTCTTGCGTGTTTGTGAGGAGATGATATCCAATATTCCTGAGATACAAACTGCTGACAATTTTTTTTATTTAGTTTAGTCACTATGGTAGTTCACCGCACTAATTTTGCAAAATCTATCAATCACTACCATGACATTCCGTACTTAAAAAATAAAATAAAATAGAAACTCTATGTATTTTGATTGGTCTGTGATCGCTGTGACTGAAGATCCTATTATCTTTTGTATATGTGCGCATCATTCTTATTGTCAGTGGATATTGTTGCATGTGCATACACAGAAAAGTATCGATCCCAATGTTCAGTGTGTGACAAAGTTCCTCCTCTACCTTGGTGGGTCCTGCGCTTATTGGCAGATTTGCTCACCTCAGTGATCTTCCCCACAGTCTGGGACAACTCCTCCTATGTCCGATCAGGAGTTGGGAGATTTGGGGGGAACCTGAGCCCGCCTTCTACTCCGGGTTCCAGCCCAGGGCCCTGTGGATTGCAGCTGTCTATAGTGCCTCCTGTAACAGCTGCATGACAGCTACAACTCCCTGGGCTATTTCCCCATGGCCTCCTCCAAACACCTTCTTTATCCTCACCACAAGACCTTCCTCCTGATGTCTGATAATGCTTATACTCCTTAGTACTCCAGCCACCTCTCTACTCTGCTCCAGCTCCTCACACTCCTCTGCATCTTGCTCCGCCCTGCTGACTGGGCGTGAGCTCCTTTTTAAACCGAGGGGCCCTGATTATGCCTGCCTTGATTGCCTGCAGTGATCTAATGCAGGCGTCTGTCGTTAATTGTTCTAGCAGTTTTCCTGATTACTCTAGTTCAGGCCCGCCTGGTCATCAGGGGAACAGAAACACTAGCTCTTCAGTAAACAGATATGCCCTTTACCAGACCCTGTAATCCACTGGTTTGGGTCGGTCAATATCCCTCCCCCGCTCACACCAAGGGGTTTGGACAGCGTTCAGATGTCAGACAGGCACACTGACAGCAGTCGCATTGCCATAGGCTCTGCTCTGTTTGCAACGGAACTGGAACGGTTGGAGGATAAGAACCAGCGACCCTTGTGTTTTCTCCTTGTCCACTCATCCATTAAGAGGGGCAGGGTCAGTCACAGAGGACAATCTGGCGCCCGAGCAAGTAGTAAGTGCAATGCCTCCATGGCCCATTTTACGGTGAGGACTCTCTCTCCATCCATGCAGATTTTTGTCTAGAAAAATTTCTACTGAGGTAGAGAATGGGTGTTTGTCTCTCCCGACCATCTGTTGAGAGAAGCGGTCCCGCAACCTAACTTCCAATGCATCCATTGCAGGATAATCTTGGTGAATCAGGGGCTATCAGTACGGGGTTACTGCAGAGGGCAGCCCAAGGTCTGTGAAGGCTTCCTCTCACCAGAGTCAGGTGCACGGACTTGGTCAAAAGAATCTGTCAGGAGGGGCTTGCCCTTGTGGCAAAGTGGGGAATAAATCGGACTGGGAAATAACCACATCCTAGGAAAGCCCGGACCTTGTTTCTTCTACGTGGTGGGGCAATTTCTTGGATGGACTCTAAATGTTCACCTTTGGGTTTGCACCGGTCAGACCTTTTCACCTGTAGCAAATACGTTGGCCTCGTAAACCACAGCGCACTTGCAGGTTTGCTGTATAGGCAGCTCAGCATGAAAGGGTGTATAGGGACTGCTCCACCTTCTCGAGAGTAGGTCCCGTCTGGGTTGAAGGACCACACGCATCCAAGTAGGCAAGCAGCATGAAAAAAACTCTTATGCGGGTGTAATCAGCTTGTCATGAGGTGGCTGGAAAGTAGCTGGGGCCCCATGTAGTCCAAAAAGGAGTACAGTATATTGAAAAAGACCCTCTGGTGTAGAGAATGCAGTCTTTTCCTTTGCGTATTCTGCAAGGGGAATCTGCCAGTACCCCTTTGTCAAGTCTAGGGTAGTCAAGTACCGGGCATTACCCAGACGGTCCACTAGCTCATCTATGCGAGGTATGGGGTACGCGTCAAACTGGAATACTTTGTTTAGTCGCCGGAAGTTGTTGGAAAACCTTGTGGTGCCATCAGGTTTGGGCACCAGCATGATTGGGCTGGACCACTGACTGGGATTCTTCAATGATCCCCAACTCCAGCATTTTTTTTACTTCTGCTTTTATTTCCTCCCTTTTGGCCACTATCACCTGATAGGCCCTCATTGTTATTCTGGCCCCAGGGTTCGTGACGATCTGGTGATATGTCTCGGTTGTTCGACCCGGTTTTGTGGAGAACACATCTTGGTTCCGGAAGATCATCTCAGACACCTCATTCTTCTGATCTGGTGTTAAATCAGGAGACTCTGTCACCTGTTTGGAAGGCTTGTTTTCCTAGGTTAGGTCTTTTTGGACAGTTATGCATGCCTTTTGTGCATGCCAGGGTTTCGGAAGGTTGATGTAATAAATCTCTTCTTGTTTTCAGCATCCTGGCTGCCGCACCTTGTAGGTTATTTCCCCCATGGGTTCAACCACCTCATAGGGTCCCTGCCATTGGGCCAGAAGCTTGCTTTCTGCTGTGGGTACCAACATCATCACCCAATCCCCTAGTTGGAACTGTCGGACTTTTGCCTGGCGATTGTATTGGGTTCTCTGGGCCTTCTGGGCCTTTTCCAAATGTTCCCGTACAATAGGCGTGACCTGGGCTATCTGGTCTCGCACCTTATTACATGTTCTGTTATATTTCTCACCTTATTGGGTTCCTCTTCCCAAATCTCTGGGCAATATCTAGTATGCCACAGGGTGACGCCCGTATAATAACTCGAAGGGGGAAAACCCAGTTGAGGCCTGAGGTACCTCCCGGGGAGCAAACATAAGGTAGGCTAGTAGGATGTCCCAATCCTTCCCATCCCGACTTGTCACCTTTCGTATCATAGCCTTGAGGGTTCGGTTAAACCTGTCTACCAGTCCATCAGTCTGCGGATGGTAGACTGAAATTCTCAGGGTATGTATATGGAGCAGCGTACAGAGGTCCTTCATTAGCTTTGACATAAATGATGTTCCTTGGTCTGTTAATATCTCCTTTGGTAGCCCCACTCGGACAAAGATCCCCACCAGCTCTTTGGCTATTGTTTTAGAGGCTGTGTTCCGCTGGGGGACGGCTTCTGGGTAGCGAGTAGCATAGTCAAAAACAACAAGTATATACTGGTGGCCCCGAGCCGTCTTCTCCAGGGGTCCCACTAGGTCCATGGCTATTCACTCAAAGGGGACCTCTATGATGGAAGGGGTACTAAAGGTGCCCTCAGGTGGGGATGGGGACTGTGCAGCTGACACTCTGGGCAGGACGCACAGTATTTCCGCACTTCTTCATGTACTCCAGGCCAGGTGAACCGTCGTAGGACTCGTGACAGAGTCTTTTCTATCCCCAGGTGCTCCCCCCAAAAATGAGTATGAGCAAGATTTAATACAGCGTTCTGGTGTTTTTGAGGTACTAGGATCTGCTGTACCTCCTGCCCCTGTACTGGTGCAACCAAGGATAAGAGATTCTTCTTCATTATGAAGTAGAGTCCTGGTCCCTGGGTTTTCCCTTCCACAGAGACCCCATCTATTTCAGTCACCTCCTTCCTAATGTTGTCATACCTTGGGTCTTTGGCCTGGTCCCATCCAAAATTTCCTCTCCCGGGGCTAATCTGCCCAAGATCTAGGGGCCCAGTCTCTGTTATCTCTACTGGTTCAGAAGCATTAGGGTGGGGTCAGACTTAGGTGCTTCTCCCTCCTGGGTGGCCTCATTTTCAGCTGCTTGGGTCCACCTACCTACGAGAGCGACCCTCTGGCTTTGAGTCAGTATTCGGGTTCTGAAGGCTTTAGCTGCCTTCCTTTCCCCTTCGACTTTCTACCCTGTCTGGGAATGGAAAATAAATCTGGGGATATTTCAGAGAAGACTGGGGGTTGAGAGTCTACTGTGGATGCCTCACTAACTTCAGAGTTCCCCTTTTCCTCCAATCCTCCTACTAGGAGTAAGTTTCCAAACCCTGGGAAGTCCCTCCCTGTGAGCACCGGATATGGGAGTTTAGGGACTACACCTCTGCTACCTCAGTAGTGTTCCCCTGAATCTCGAGTTTTACTGGGATGGTGGGGTAATAACCAACTGTCCCATGGATGCATGTTATCCCCATATGCTTAGCCCGCAGCAGCTGACTACACTTCACAAGCTTCCCCGAGACAAGCGTGATAGCACTCCCCGAATCAACCAGTGCCGTGGTCTCTTCCCCATTTAGCTTTACTGGTCTGGTGTACATATGTGGGGTTAGTGAGACCCCCACAAGGTGGATTAGGGAGCATGGATCTGCCCAGTTCCCAAGTTTACACTGCATCAGCTCCTCAGCATTGGGACACTGTGCAGCTATATGTCCCCACTCCGCGCAGGCATAACATCTGTATGGAGCCCTAGGCATTCCCTGGTCTCTTGGTTTGGGCAATCTAACATCATGATCCTCTTCTCCTTCAGTGCTCCGACTCTTTGTGGCTTCTGTTGAGCCTTCAGCCCCTGTCTTTTTCCACCTCGGCCCTCCTGGTGGCTCAGTCACCCAAGCTCTAGTGCTTGGTGCTGCTAGTTTAACCTGAGGTGCCTCTTCCTTAACTGGTCAGGTCAGCTCCCTCGCCGTCCTTCGCCTCTTTGCCAGTACAACAACCTCATCATAGGTGGAGGGTTCGTTCTGGCTTACCCAGGCACGAAGGTCTGGTAGTATTCCCCTCATGTATCGGTCGATGACCAGAGCCTCTAGTATCTCTTCCTGACTCCGGGACTCTATTCACAACCACTTGTGTGCGAGATGGATGAGGTCATACAATTGGGACCATGGGGTTTTGTTTTCCTGGTATCTCCAATTGTGATACCGCTTGGCTCGCACTGCGGTCATTACCTCAGATCTGGCCAGGATCTCTGCTTTCAGCTGGGGGTAGTCTGCTGCAACCTCTTCAGGCAGATCATAGTAAGCCTTCTGGGCCTCGCCACACAGGAATGGGGCAAGGATGCCAGACCACTGATCTCGAGGCCAGGCCTCCTGTAGGGCTGTCCTCTCAAAGGCCAGAAGATATGCCTCTACATCATCCTCCCTCATCATTTTCTGCAGCCAGTGGCTGGCCCGTATGATCTGCATCCCATCATGGCCGCGGTTAGCTCTGTAAGAGTCTTTACTTGATTTACCAGTTCCCGCAACATAGCTCAGTCTTGAGAAGCCTGGCCCATCAACAGGCGATTAATCTCTTGCTGCAGCCGCATTGGCTCCTGTTGGGCAGCTGCCTGGACATGAGTAGCCTCCTGCTGGGCCATCGTAGTTTGTGTCAAGGCCCGTACTAAGTCATCCATCATGGTGGAAAAAAAAATAAACCCTCTACCTTTTTTTTTTTTAAATCACCTTCCTTCTTCTGCCGTGCTGTGCACACCAAATCCCTCCCCTGACACCAGTTGTGACAACAGCAGAGAATCCTGTGGCACCTTATAGACTAACAGATGTTTTGGATCATGACGTTATAGACTAACAGACGTTTTGGATCATTTCACCCACGAAAGCTCATGATCCAAAACGTCTGTAAGTCTATAAGGTGCCACAGGATTCTCTGCTGCTTTTACAGATTCAGACTAACATGGCTACCCCTCTGACAGTTGTGACAAAGTTCCTCCTCTACCTTGGTGGGTCCTGCGCTTATTGGCAGATTTGCTCACCTCAGTGATCTTCCCCACAGTCTGGGTCAACTCCTCCTGTGTCTGATCAGGAGTTGGGAGGTTTGGGGGGAACCCGGGCCCGAGCACGCACAACACTGCTTCTTCAATCAACTTTCACCTATCAATATCACTTCTTACAGCTGGGAATTGCTATGGTCTCCTGTGATCACCGCTGTGACTACCTGTAATCTCCAGACCCAAGTTACACCCCTCTCACTCTCAGCTCCTTGTTTCCTCCATTGTACCGCACGTCCCTCCACGCGACCACACTTCCTCTCCTCTGCTCTCCCGCCTGCTGAGCGTAGACTGCACCGTTGTTTCAACACGATGTGGTGACCTGCTAGTATGTGAGCCTTCCTTCACTTTTGACAATAGTGCATCAATATACGTCTGACACCCGATAATAGGACCATAACATCTGCTACCCATAAGATTGCTGACGAAATTCGTACAGTCGGAGCTAGGTGTCATACAATACAGTAATATCACATATGTGTCAAACATTTCCCCTCTCATCTAACCCAGTCATAATCTTATATATATCTGTATTAAAAACACAAAGTAAAGTAACATGTCATGAAAGCATACCTCCCCTGCTCCACTTTGTCATGTGTGGAGCTGCTGCAAGTGTCCCCATGCGCGATGCATTGACTGTCTCAACTCGAGTGTAGTGCAACCAGAAATACTTGCGCACTCGGCGTAGTTTTAAACTCCTCATGTGCAATACCGTACTATACTCCTTAATGTATTTGATATGTATAACAATTGTGACAGCTCACACTGAGTGGGGAACAGGAGTCTGGTGGAGGCAAATTATACTCCCTGGACTAGTTTCGCTCTCCCTGAGTTGACAGCCAAAGGGCACACCCCGGCGTTAGTAGCTAAGCTAGGAACCTCTAGAACAATTAAGACATTAGGCTGATAGAATCACCTAGCAGCTGAAGCAAGCAGGCTAATCAGGGCACCTCGTAAAAGAGCTCACTCCAGCACGGCGGAGGTAGCAAAACGAGCAAGGACGTGTGTGTGGAGCGGCAGAAGAGCCAAGACTGCGCCAGTGAGAGGATGTACTGCTGAGACTAAGGATACAAGCTTATCAGGCAATCAGGACGAAGCTTATGGTGAGATAAAGCAGTGTTTGCGAGAGGCCATGGAAAGTATCCCAGGGAGGTAGCTGTCATTCACGCTGTTAAAGAGCACTATAAACAGCTGCAATCCACAGGGGCCCATGGCTGGAACCCCGGCTAAGGGTGGGCCGC
>NC_133771.1:39427741-39500028 GCF_003597395.2 Chelonoidis abingdonii | reverse complement strand
GCGGCCCACCCTTAGCCGGGGTTCCAGCCATGGGCCCCTGTGGATTGCAGCTGTTTATAGTGCTCTTTAACAGCGTGAATGACAGCTACCTCCCTGGGATACTTTCCATGGCCTCTCGCAAACACTGCTTTATCTCACCATAAGCTTCGTCCTGATTGCCTGATAAGCTTGTATCCTTAGTCTCAGCAGTACATCCTCTCACTGGCGCAGTCTTGGCTCTTCTGCCGCTCCACACACACGTCCTTGCTCGTTTTGCTACCTCCGCCGTGCTGGAGTGAGCTCTTTTACGAGGTGCCCTGATTAGCCTGCTTGCTTCAGCTGCTAGGTGATTCTATCAGCCTAATGTCTTAATTGTTCTAGAGGTTCCTAGCTTAGCTACTAACGCCGGGGTGTGCCCTTTGGCTGTCAACTCAGGGAGAGCGAAACTAGTCCAGGGAGTATAATTTGCCTCCACCAGACTCCTGTTCCCCACTCAGTGTGAGCTGTCACAATTGTTATACATATCAAATACATTAAGGAGTATAGTACGGTATTGCACATGAGGAGTTTAAAACTACGCCGAGTGCGCAAGTATTTCTGGTTGCACTACACTCGAGTTGAGACAGTCAATGCATCGCGCATGGGGACACTTGCAGCAGCTCCACACATGACAAAGTGGAGCAGGGGAGGTATGCTTTCATGACATGTTACTTTACTTTGTGTTTTTAATACAGATATATATAAGATTATGACTGGGTTAGATGAGAGGGGAAATGTTTGACACATATGTGATATTACTGTATTGTATGACACCTAGCTCCGACTGTACGAATTTCGTCAGCAATCTTATGGGTAGCAGATGTTATGGTCCTATTATCGGGTGTCAGACGTATATTGATGCACTATTGTCAAAAGTGAAGGAAGGCTCACATACTAGCAGGTCACCACATCGTGTTGAAACAACGGTGCAGTCTACGCTCAGCAGGCGGGAGAGCAGAGGAGAGGAAGTGTGGTCGCGTGGAGGGACGTGCGGTACAATGGAGGAAACAAGGAGCTGAGAGTGAGAGGGGTGTAACTTGGGTCTGGAGATTACAGGTAGTCACAGCGGTGATCACAGGAGACCATAGCAATTCCCAGCTGTAAGAAGTGATATTGATAGGTGAAAGTTGATTGAAGAAGCAGTGTTGTGCGTGCTCCTCAGCTCCTTGTGCCTCTTGCTCCCAGCTCCTCACACACACTTCCTCTCCTCTTGCTCCTCCCCGCCTGCCTGGAGTGAGCTCCTTTTTAAACCGAGGTGCCCTGATTAGCCTGCCTTGATTAGCTGCAGGTGATCTAATCAGCCTAACTGTCTTAATTGGTTCTAGCAGGTTCCTAGATTACTCTAGTGCAGCCCCTGCTCTGGTCACTCAGGGAACAGAAAACTACTCCCCAGTGACCAGTATATTTGCCCTCCACCAGACTCCTGTTCCCCACTCATTTGAGTCTGTCACAATTGTTATACTATACAAAATACATTAAAGGAGTATTAACTTTGCACATGAAAGATTTAAAAATCACCTAATGCCAAATTTAAGGTTGCATACACTACCTTAACCCTGTCCCCTTGTTCATGGAACTTGCATCAGCTCCTACACACCTGACAAAGTGAGCAGGGAGCTATCCCTCAATTACTGTGTACTTTACTTTGTTTTTTAACAGATATATATAAGAAATTGATGACTGGTTGATGAGGAGGGGGAAATGGACACAATGTGATTTATGTCAGAAGCCTTCGGCCATTTGGCATATAAGGTCTGTACGATGCAGGTATAACATTTTTCAAATGAAAGACCTCTACTAGCATCAATGGACAACTTCATTCTCCCGGAGAGTCTACTGGGACAATGTATTTGGCATCTCCTCGGTGCAAGACATAATCCAACCTTTAATATTTTTTGATGTATTTTGCTATTAGATATTAATCTCTATGAAGTCAATGGGCTTTTTCTGAGTAAGGACCTGTGACCAATCAAAACTAGCAAATCATAATGAATTTTAAAAATCTCTCCACATTAATGAAAATACAAAACACGAGAAAAATAGACTAGTTTACTTTAACTAGTTACTCATGCATTAAGTAAAAAATATATCTCATTAATGGTGAAGAGATGGAGTGTTCATATGACAAATCACCCCTTTCAATAGATTTTTTAAATTAATGTGTTCATCTTCATTTTTTGCAGTTCATTTTCCCTTGATATTTCTCTGTTCCAGTAGTAAGCAGAGATTTAAATTGTGAAAAGGCCCAGAGAGAGCTTTTAAACTTGGAAATATTTATTTGAAGAAATAGAAAGAGACTAATAAACTTGCAGCTGAACTGAGAGAGTCTAGAGAGGAAATCTAGAGTTACTAATATTATTGATTTACTAGTGCTCACAAAGACCTTACCCAGAGGCTACTAAAGTCACTTGGAGTGATTCACTAATTTTAAAAAGGGACAAAGAGCCTGTGGCACCTTATAGACTAACAGAAGTATTGGAGCATAAGCTTTCATGGGTGAATACCCACTTCATCAGACACATGTGACAAAGTGGATATTCACCCATGAAAGCTAATGCTCCAATACTTCTGTTAGTCTATACGGTGCCACGGGCTCTTTGTCGCTTTTTACAGATCCAGACTAACATGGCTACCCCTCTCTCACTAATTTTAATGGCTGTTGGATCAGAGGCTATCTGTTAGGCACTTTTCAAACTTTCAAGAAGGATGGTCCTGTTCTGAGGAGTTCATAAGTTATGGACAGAAATTAGGGGAAAGAAAAGAACAATAGCAACAGCCATAGTGATGTCATAATCATTTCAAGAGCAAAACTGGGTCCTATCATTGCAAATTGTGTATGTAAATAGTATCTGTAAATAGTTCAGACGACTAAAATATGGCAGAAAAAGATTTGTTTGTTTTACTGAAGTTCCTTATCTGCCTTGCTGAAAGCATTCTTCTCTCATGGGTAAATAGCAGTAGAAGATCTAAAGGGATGTGTTTCACAAAGTTCATAATAGGTTATGCTATAATTTTGTTAATTCTCACGTTCAGTGGAATAAATAAAGGTACTAATAGAGGGCTAGATCTTCAGCTTGCCATCTAGTCCATAGTGAGTGACAGCAAATAGGGGTACTGCCCTTGCAGTAGTCTAGGAGAGTGATTGTGACTTGATGAGTCGCAGTTTCCCTCACAGACTCCTTCCTGTTCCTATACTTCACACAGCACATGCTCACTAACATGCTGACATAACTACATCACTGGGCATGTTAGGGGGCTGGAGTCAACCTCACTCACTAGCAGGGTGACGAGATGTCCCGATTTTATAGGGACAGTCCTGATTTTTTGGTCTTTTTCTTATATAGGCTCTTATTAGCCCCCCACCCCCTGTCCTGATTTTTCACACTTGCTGTCTGGTCACCCTACTCACTAGCCTCTTTCGTCACTTTCCCCACATGTAATGAATCTTCTCCCACAAGTGCTGGAAGCAGGGGAAAGGGTGGGGTGAAGTAGCCCACAGGGAGTAGAGTACACTCCTTTGGTAAACCTGGAAACTGGAGAGGAGCCCAGGGAAACAGCAACTGGGATGGGGACCAAGAAGACCTGGATTGCTGGATATGGGGTCCCTGGACTGGAACCTGGTGTAGTGGGAGGCCTGGGTTCTCCTGCCAGCCACTGGTAGAATGACACAGTGCCCTGAGCTGAGGTGGGACACTGTCCAGAGAAGGCATTTGGACAGTACTCCTATTGGACCTCATAACCCTGGAAGTGGACTAAATGGTGACCTGGCCAGAACACCAAGTTACCAAAAGAGAAACTATTGCACAGTGAACATGGGGCACATGATGCTGTGAGAGCTACTTTCCCAGACCTAGCCAGAAGGAGGTGCACTAGTGGTGAGTGGGAACCCTGTTACATGGCCTCAGACTCCTTTGACACATAGTCATGTGGACTTTGCCAGGCCTTGAGAACGTTATATGGTTTTGGTCATAGTCGACACCCATTTGAAATGGCCAGAAGTTTTCAGACTGACTTCTACTTCAGCTCCTAAGACTGTTGGACATCTTCGTACCTTGTTTAGCCAATTTGGTCTACTGACAGTTGGTCCATGACAATGCACTTCACTTCTATTCTGAAGAATTTCAGAGGTTCCTAGCTTCAAATGAAATTGAACACATAAGTTTTGTTCCATACCATCCTGCTACAGATGGACTAGAGGAATGCTTTTACAAACACTTAAGTATACCTTAAGAGCTAATAAATCCATTTTGAGTGATCAGCAGAAATTGGACAATTTCTTGCTCGTTTAGAGGAATGCATGACATGCTATTACCCAGAAGTGATCTTTTTTTAAAACAATGTTAGTGTACCTGTCTGGGCCTGCTACATTATAATGCTACCTCATGTGTAACCAAATCCCAAACTATACAAATTGATTAATGACATGAGACTTGTCATTTTATTCAATTAGGAGACTTAGTGTGAACTCACAACTACAGTGGTGGAGTGAAACAGATACCTGGAGAACTTGTAAAATGCACAGGACCTGTATTGTTCATAGTAAAAGTATCTGACGGTACTTTACAGAAGTGACATATGGACCATTTGAGCCTCAACAAGTACCAGAGCCTGGAGATGTTCCAGTAGGACTTTCTGTTCCTCTGATGAAACCTTTTTCAGTTACCAGTCCTAATTCTGATGACTTGTTGGAAAAAACTTTGGTACCAGATCCAGTTGATTCTTTACCACTGACTATTCCTGTTGTTCAGGACAAAGCCATACCCCCAATCACCTCATTATTCCAAGAGAGTGTGAAAACTAGTGATGCACCTAAACTTACAAATTATTTATCTAGTGAATTGCTATTTCAGGGCAGAATAATCTCTAGCAATTTAAGAATCTCAGGTAGTCCACCTACAACTTTTAATTAGATTATATAATGTGTTACATTAGCCGTGTAAAATTAATGTATGTATATATGTATTTGGAAAGTATTTTAAAGTAGAGTACAGTCTCTTTAAAGGATTGGGTGTTCTGTACTCACCTTCATCTGTACTCACCTACCTTGGTTTTGTTTTGGTTTCTGTTTTGCAGAACAATAAAGTCACCACACCAGACAGTTGTCTTTAAATCTACTCCACTGGGTCCAAACATAACACATACCTGTATCACCAACACTAGACACTAAAAATCATCTCCTGCTCACTAGGCATCAGATAAAATAGCTGCTGCAGCCTTTCTACACCAGTTGTTCAAGATGTTAGTGCCAATGGATCTGTGTAGACGTGGATCTCCTGCTCCCTGCCCAGGCTCAATCCCAATGTTGCCTTCGGTGCCGGTCTATGCCCCAAAGGAGATCATTTCTGTGGTGTGCAAGGGGTACACAGGCAGCCCTGTGTCCAGGTGCGGCTCTAGACATTTCGCTGTCCCAAGCACGGCAGCATGCCGTGGGGGACACTCTGCTGGTTGTTGGTCTCGTGGCTCCGGTGGACCTCCCACAGGCGTGCCTGCAGAGGGTCCGCTGGTCCCATGGCTTTGGTGTACCACTGGAGCCATGGGACCAGCGGACTCTCCGCAGGCATGCCGCCGAAGGCAGCCTGCCTGCCACCCTCCTGGAGACAGGCAGAGCATCCCCCGCGGTTTGCCACCCCAAGCACGCACTTGGCTTGCTGGGGCCTGGAGCTGCCCCTGCCTGTGTCTGCTCTGCACCGAAGGAGAATTTTGCCTGTAATGAATACCAACACCATACTGGACAAGGTGTACTTTTTTCTAAAGTACGTGAAAAATTGTTTTGATGTGGGACACATTGGAAATCATTCTAGAACTGTAGATGATGAGTAATAGTGTTGAATAAGAAAGATTTATCCCTCTGAGATTTACTAGTAGGAGATGAGACTTCATTGCCATAACTGTAACTTACCTCATTATAATGCCACCCCAGGCTGTAATGTGATCTTTTAAGAAAATAGGGAGAAATATTGCATCACTTTTTTTTCTTATAATAAGTAGCTCTTCTTCTTTTTCACAACTTAGAAGAGAAGACAAATCTCCTGTCAATATGCACAGGAAACAAGAAAAAAAAATCTGATCTATTGCTTTTATGTTAAATCTCTTTTGATGTTACCTGGGCCAATGTTGCACAAAGATCCTGCTTGAAGCTGCATCAAGGCATTTCAACTTTGCTCTGAGGAAATGACATTTTTTGATTCAATTTTTAAAATGACATCTTGCTTACCATTTAAAAAAAGCAAGAAAGGAAACTAAGATTTCCTTACTGGCTCAGACTGCTGGCCTGTCAAGTCCAGTATCCTGCCTCCAGCTGTGATTTACACTTGATATATAATGAAAAACATCAGAGTACGCTCTTTGTATATGTAACTTTGAGGTGTAGAAAGAGGAAACGTGGATATAGAGAAAGCAGTGGACATGATATATCCTGACTTTAGCAAAGCTTTTGATACGGTCTCCCACAGATTCTTGCCAGCCAGTTAAAAAAGTATGGAATGGTTGAACTGGACTATAAGGTGGATAGAAACCTGGCTAGACCATCAGGTTCAATGGGTAGTGATTAACAGCTCGATGTCTAATTAGCAGACGGTATCAAGCGGAGTGCCTCACGGGTCAGTCCTGGGGCCAGTTTTGTTCAACATCTTCATTAAAGATCTGGATGATGGGATGGCTTGCACCCTCAGCAACTTTGCAGATCATACTAAGCTGGGGAGAGAGGTAGATACACTGGAGGGTAGGGATAGAGTCCGTGGTGACCTAGACAAATTGGAGGATTGGGCCAAAAGAAATCTCATGTGGTTCAACAAGGATAAGTGGAGAGTCCTGCACTTAGGATGGAAGAATCTCATGCACTGCTACAGGCTGGGGACTGACTGGCTAAGCAGTTCTGCAGAAAGGAAACTGGGGATTACAGTGGATGAGAAGCTGGGTATGAGTTAACAGTGTGCCCTTTTTGCTAAGAAGGCTAACAGCATATTGGACTGTGTTAGGAGAAACCTTACCAGCAGATCGAGGGAAGTGATTATTCCCCTCTATTTGGCACTGGCAAGGCCACATCTGGAGTATTGCAACCAGTTTTGGGGCCCCCTACTACAGAAAGGATGTGGACAAACTGGAGAGAGTCCAGCAGAGGGCAACAAAAATTGTTAGGGGCTGGGGCACATGACTTACAAGGAGAGGCTGAGGAAACTGGTCTTATTTAGTCTGCAGAAGAGAATAGTGAAGGGGGATTTGATAGCAGCCTTCAACGACCTGAAGGGGGATTCCAAAGAGGATGGAGCTAGGCTATTCTTAGTGGTGGCAGATGACAGAACAAGAAGCAATGGTCTCAAGTTGCAGTGGGGGAGGTCTAGGTTGGATATTAGGAACTTTTTCACTAGGAGGATGATGAAGCACTGCAATGGGTTACCTAGGGAGGTGGTGAAATCTCCATCCTTAGACATTTTTAAGGCCTGGCTGGGATGTTTTAGTTAGAGTTGGTCTGCTTTGAGCAGGGGATTGGACTAGATGACCTCCTGAGGTCTCTTCCAACCTTAATCTTCTTCTATGATTCTATGAAACTAGCACGTATTATAGCAAATATATAATGGCAATTTGCACTTTACAAAAAATGACAGACTTAAAAATACTCCAGATAAAGGTGCCAAGACAATAAAATCATTAGAACAAAGAATAAATAAAGATAGTAGTGCTTCGGTGATATTGGAGGAAGTGTGCTGGTGATTTTTAGGACAACAGAATTTATAACTAGTAGTATCATGACTGACATTATTCTAGGAGGGAGGAAAGGCATGGAAAAAAGTGGCAGCCCCAGAATATTGTTGGCCAGCCCTGAGGGTTCTGCAGAAAGTCTGCAAAACCTCAGTTGACATATTTCTCCTGTAGGGCACCAGTATCGATATTTGAGCTCTTATGTGCTGACCATTTCAAATAAAAAGACTGAGTGAGATCCTGACCCCTGCTCTGCAATTTTTGTACTGCTACTAGGGTCAAGTGTTCAGCTGGTGCAATCACTGAAGTCAGTGGGGGAAACACCAAGTTATGCTAACTGAGGATCTGGTCTTATGGCATAAGAGGAGCAGAAGGCTGTCCTAACAGGGAAGATTGTAATTCCTCTGCCAGAGGGATTTTCTATTACTTGCTTCAGTGCAGTCCGTGGCTGGGACTGGCAGCAGTGAACTAGAGAAACTGTGGCTACTTCTAGTTGCTTAACAACCCCTCAAAGAGTTGTTACCAGCCAACATAAGTTAAAGCAGGCTAGAGGGCTCTCTAACTTGTGAGAGCGGATCAACTAGACCTCAGATGCCCTCAAAAATAATATTTTCCAAATGCTACAGGACCAAATTTGCAACTGACATGGAAAAGTACAACTCCACTGAAGTTGCGAGTTCCCTTACCAGTTGGATATCTGTCCCACAGAATTTAAATAAAGTATAATTCTTATAAATTTAACTTCTTCAACCAAGGGGGGAAAAAGCAAAGGAAAGACTGTCCTCTTAAGAAGAAAGATTATTTCCTTATTGTTTAGTAAAATTTCTCCATGTCTTTCTCCCCATATAAGAGGTGCACTTCCACTTGAGTATTTATCATAGTAATACTTACGTAACCCTTCTGCCCCTCTGAGTTGGCAGCAACAAGGGCCGGGTTCAGTATCCAGGGATTCCGTTTCAATAACACAATGCATAACCGGCTCGAGCCCCCACCCAGTGACCTGGGACACTTACATATTACCCCCCTCCCCGGGCTCCTCTAGAAGGCAATACTTTACACGAAGTCTAAGTGTAGCAAAATCCTTTTAATAAAGGAGGGAAACAATGCGGCATCACATTGGAGAAATACCACAAACAGGATTATAACACAAACCATAAGCAAAAATAACCCACCTCCAAGTATGTCTGGCAATGTCCCTTTGCCCTTAGGGTCTTAAGTCCAATCACCCCAAAGTCCAACAACCTGAAAGTCTCTGGTCAATGCCACCCAGAGTTCAAAAGTTTATCTGCAGAGTTTTATGCCCCCCAACCTGGGTGGAAATGGGGAGAGAGGAAGCCCACACAGGGTGTTAAGGGGCACCTTATGTGGGCCAGGGCCAACTGCTCTGCCTCTCCGTGGAGTTCTGCTATAGCCTTCACCACAACCAGCTCCACTACACCCGCTGTGCCACTCCTCCAGCCGACCCATGAGCCACTCCAGCTGTCCCTGCAAACCGCTTCACTTCGCTCACTGTTCCATGGGCGGCTCTAACATGCTGCCAACTGTTCTGCTCGCCACTTAGTGATAGGTCTTCAGCAGAGGCGTAGTGAGCGCCCTAAAAGGGGCAAGGAAGGGGGCCCCTAAAAGTGGCAAAAAAAATGAATGCAACGGTGAAGATGGTGTCAATATTCATGAAACATTTGTTGGTTTTCTTAATGTTCATGATACAACTGGCGAGGGCTTATTGGAAGCGTTTCTTGAAAAGGCAAACAACTTAGGAATAGACATTGCTGACATGAGAGGCCAAGCTTATGATAACGGCGCAAATATGAGAGGAAAGAATAAAGGAGTTCAGGCCCACGTGCTAGAAATAAATGACCGTGCCTTGTATGTACCATGTGGAGCTCACACTTGGAATCTTGTGATCTCAGACACAGCAGTCATTGAAATATGCCATTGACTTTTTCAGTAAGGGGCCCCAGACATATGTTCAGAGGGGGCCATGTTCTTTGTTGCTACGGCCCTGGTCTTCAGGCTCCCCCAATAGTTAACACAGCACTCAGTGATCTCGGCTCAGTTCTTTTAGTGATTTCAGCTCCTAGTAGGGGAGCCCTGGTGCTGGTGTACCACTGGCCCAACATGAATTCAGCTCAGCAGTCTCTAGGTGGACTCCTAATGGAATCAGAATTAGCTCTACTCTTTAACAGTGGAGAGAGGAGGATGTGCCATTGGTGTTCCAGGCCCTCAAAAAGGGCCCATACCATCAGGTACACACACCAGTCCCCAACCTCTCTCATTTCAATGGGTTTTGGCACCCATGTCCCTTGTCTAGCAAGTACTACTTAATTTAGGTTGAGTCATTTCTGTCATAAAGCAGTCTCATAGTTCCTCATTCACATAATTAGGGTGACAGCACTTTTTTTCCTCCTGCCTCAATAACAAAGAAATTGGGGATCCCAACTGTCAAAATAACCATCCCAGGCTGCCGTTGGCTTATGCTAGGTGGGGTGGGTGTGGCAATGCAAATACCTGGAATTCCTTTCCACACTCCCTGAAATTCTTTCCACACTCCCCATAATTCACCTCCAGATGTCAGGGTAGAGCTCATCCTGACTCTGCTTACATCTATATAGCGTAATGCTTAAAAAAAAAAATAGTCCTTAATCTCAGTAACTATTTTAAATTAATTTTCTTGTGTAATTCAGAGAGGTGCAGAAGTAATGCAAATAGCCTTGACTTAAATTATCAATAATTATCAAATTATCAAAAAATAATCAGCAGCAAATCATCATTATACTGAAAGATCATTTCCAGAAATAGACTATTTATGGAGGTCTTATTGGTAATGCAACCAACGCAGCAGGGAACATGACATAGCTTTGTCACCACCTCATTGCTATTTTAGCTACAAATAATAAAAAGTTGAAAGATATTAGTGAAAATCACAAGTCTAACAATAGATTATTTAACACTTTGCTTTTCATACTAATCTGAACACAATTCTTGGAGCTGAGTTTAGTAATTTTTTCCTCACATACAAGAATAATATGTAATCTAGTAGCTCAGAACTCTGATCTCTGCTCCCAAAGTTTATGCAAACCATTCTTGGTAAAATTATTTTAGTTATAATTGACAGGTCAATGTTCTGGCCCAGAATTAAAATAATTCAGAATCTATTTTCTCTGTAAAATGTCATCTGGAGTTGGAGCTTCATAAGTTCTGGTATGCTGCACTCGATCATTTATAGGTGAACTACTACAGTGTAATTATGTTCACTGTTTTCTCTAAATCTACCACAGTAAACATATTCTGAACAATTATGTTACCTAAAGAAACAAATAGATTGATTTCTATTTTTACTATAATCTAGAAAGCCTTTTGAAATTCAGAAGCCACATAAATTGTAAGGAAATTTCATATTGATTGGGATGATTTTAGTTATGTTCCTTTTTTCAAAATAATGAAAATATTATTACAAGCTAATGTTGATTCAAATAAATACCACAGAAAGAATTTTGCATGAATGCAAATGAAACATAGGAAATTTGAGGCTATTACATAAGGACAATAGTCAAATATTTATTTATTATTATTATTATTAATAATAATAATAATAATAATATTTTGTAGGCACTCTAGATATCCTATTGGGATGTAATAACAATTAACATATGTTATTTACAGTGAGGACTAGATTGTGCATTTAGGTATATATGTGTGCAAGAAGAATTGCTCAGGCGATACCAGTCCCAGGGTAAAATCCTGTCCCCACTGCAGTCAATGGGAGTTTTGTCATTGATTATATTTAGGTAGCATCTAAATTCTCTACAGCCTACCTTAAAGTCTTTCTGGAGTCACTGTGGAAGGACTTTGGTACAGTCAAACTTTATTGGCACATTTCACCCTGTAAAGGGGCTATCAGTGACAGCTATTGCCTGAGTGTTTACCCCAGCTGTCCATCAATTTCCCTCTCAATTGCTACCATAGTGTAAGTTAGCCATCTGGCTAAATTAGGGCTGCTCAGACTCCATTCCTTTTGAGGTAAAATAAGGGAGTTAAACAAAAAGCCCAAACAAACTATGATTCCAACAAGGCTTTTATCACCTTTAACCACTGTTTTACTGAAATAGAATTCTAAAGAGAGGCATGGATAATCAAATCTTACAAGATATTTTAAGAAAGACAATATGCAATTTACATATTATTCTAATATTCTGAACTCAAGGGACAAATCATCTGTTCCAGTGTGGCAAATCCTTTTTTTCAGTTGCAACCATGGAAAGAGCCTTCAGATAAAGAGCCACAGACAAAGTTTTGATCACTAAATTATCTAGGTAAGCAAATGTATATTGCACGTCTGATTAGATCTTCTTCCTTACCAATTAATCCATTCAGGTATCCATGTGGAATTTGTCTTCTCTCAGATGCAAGAAAAAATCAACATTCTGTCATCTCTGATTTTTTTAATCTTATCCATGTCTATGAACAAACCAACCCAGTAACAGCAGCAAAGCACACACGAAGCAGCAGCAGCAGCAGCAGCACCAGCAGCAGCTTCATATTAAGTCCACTATATACCCTAAGGCCCGTACGTGTCTATAGTGACAGTTCTCAGTTCAGTAGGGAAAGTACGATTGAATTTTTCCCACAGCTGTAGTATTTGTCCTCCATGTCCAACTCCTCTGCACTTGTCTTTATGGAGATTAAGCATAACATGACATCAAGTACCTGAAAGGTAGAAACATCCAGTAAAGACAATAAGGAGTTTGATGCCATGTTCATGTTCAATAGCTGCAAGTGGGCCATCTTCTCAATGCTGGAAACTGTCACTTTGATGTCCCCATAGCTTTAGCGATGTTATTTTTTATTACACAGGTATAGGTATCATTAGCTGTAATATTGTGCAAAGCAGACACTGCCATCATTGCTCTTAGAATACAGCTTGCATCTCATGTTGGAGAACTCAAACAAGTTGTCTTGTGTTATTTTGTAGGTTCAAATCACAAAAGGTTAAGGGAACCACTGAGGAGCCTCACCTTGCAGAGTGTTTGTACTGATATTGTAATCCACTTGCACCTACAGAGAGCTGAAGACTCCAGTCATATATTCCAGCCCTGCCTCTCAATTCCCTTTGGAAGTGGTGATAGAGCACCCGTAGGTGACAGCATCGGAGAGCTGCACACCTCTCAGCATTAAGGAGCATTTCCACCAATCACCTACTCTGCAAATACCACTGTCTGGCCCTTGAAATTTCATTTGGGTCCTTTAGGTGGTCCTTGTAACCATTAAACTCATGAACCACTCCAGAAACCCTAACTTTAGTCCACCAAATTTCTGTGTTGCTGAGCTTGATGTCAGGTTCGAAAGCTTGATGCCATTCTCCCTGATGTTCCCAGGAAAGATTATGATGCTGGTAGAATGTATCCCTGAGACACCAAAGTCAATGATCAGCACAGCACAGTCACTGCTACCTAGATTGTTATGATGATGATCATGATCCAGAAAATGACATGATCCAGTGAAGCCATGGCAATGGGACTGGTTCAGACAGGCAAAATGTTGGATGCATAAAAATCCAGTATAGTGTTCAGTACAGCCTCCATCTCTTTGAGACACCTATTTGTCAGCACAGCCCCTTCACTAGGGTATTTTGCCATTCAGTAGCAGGCTCCCCAAGGCCCTCCTTTCCTTTGTTGCAGAAGTCCTAACTAAATTGTAGCTGGCTAACTTCAGCTGCTTTAGTCCAAGGGCAGGAGTCTCAAACTCAATTTACCTTAGGGCCAGTGCCAGCCCTCAAATCCTCCCAGTAGGCCAATAATGTCACTGAAGATGGTGTTCAGAAAAGAAAATGTTTATAATTGTATTTTTTTATTTTGAATTTCTTAGAAATAATAAAACTGTCATACAATTTTATACAATTCTTCGCTTGCCAGAAAATTTTTAGTATGTGCCAGACACCTGGCAATGCTTCACTTCTGTCAGTTTGTTGATATTTGGCCTCAGTGACTGAGCAGTTGAAACCTTCAGGATTGCAGCAAGGTGTACATCAGATAGTTGTGTTCAGTATTTTGACTTGTTTATATTCATTGTGGAAAAAATTGACACTGCTTCCATGGTTGACTCTGCCCAGCAGCTAATGATGCTGCCTCCCTGGCTGACTCTGCCCAGAGACTAGTGATGGTATCTATGTCCCTCTCCCCAGCCAATGGGAGCTGTGGGGGTCTGTCCTCCACGGGCCGCAGTGGGGAGGTTCTCGGGCTACAGATGGCCCGCAGGCTAGGACTTCGAGACCCCTGTCAGCTTCCACTTGACTGTAGTGAGGACTGGGAGAAGGGGGACTTCTTCCCTCCCCATTTCTGAAGGATTCTGACTTTGGGGCCCTGAAAGGAAGCAGATGCTTAGTCTAGGTTTTCTGCAAGCTCTGTTTCAATGACCTGATCATTTCTTCATCCATTTCTGCTGTCTGTGTCTAGGCCTCTTCCCCAGCCCTTTCTCGGTTTTCTTCTCATAGCCTCTCTAGGTTGTTTTCTGCAGTTCATAACCAGACGTAGTTGTGTCTCTCTCTGTCACAAAGACTTCCCCTATCACATGGCTCCTGCAGTTTAAAGCCCTAAAGAAGATAGCTTTGTTGGACTCTGAAGACTTCAAGGATATGCATTTCCCTGAGTACAGTGTGACATTTCATGGTGTCCTTCAGTGCATTAATTAATATTTTAGAAATGCAATTAAACAATAAAATGAAGTCTGTTCTCTGTTGCACTAGGTTTTCCAATGTTTCAGGTGGGTACAATTTAAATAATACAATACATATGACAGTTTCCCAGGTGATATATATTTCTGTGTCTATCTCTATCTATATATATTGTAGAGAATGAGACAGTCCTTTGGAATGTTGTTTATCCTGCTATTAGTTCTGATTGCAGTATATTTGTATGCACTTTGTTTTAATTACAAACCTTTAAACAATGGGCATCCTGGTCATTATTGTTCATATGTGGCATGGCACATAGCCTCCTTTTTTTGAGATAAAGTAGAATCCTGTTAGCTATGAGGATATATAACTCCTTTACTGGCCAGACACAAACATTAGAGCATGTCCAACATTCCAGCCAGCATGAATACATAAGTCTAGCAAAATAATAAATCTTTATTCTTCTTACCAATACAGAATAATGGGTTCTTAAAATAAAATATATCCACTTTTTAACTCTTAGAATACTGACATATATCTGCATTCCAAATTGGTAGTCAAACAAATATAGATATCCAACAAGATATAATACAGCTTCAGTTTCCAAAAGGTAAAATATATGGGGAGGGATCATAAAAGGAAGTCTTCTAGATAGCAACATTGTTCTTTTAGTTAAGTTAATTATGGTAATTTCTATTCTAGCCCGAAAGAAGAAGACCTAATGTTGCTCTCTGGTGAGACTAAGGGACATTTGTTTGACTAGAACATTGGTATTAATTCCTGTGGGGAGGGGAGGAAAAAGCGGGAGGCAGAAAGAGATATAACTAGATGAAGTCAATGGGAACCATAGTGCTCAGAACTTCTGAAAATCAGGCAACTCCCAAATGGAATTAGGAGACGAATGTTAAGGAACTAGTTTTAAAAATAGTGCTCAGTGTCTAATTCAGATTGTTTTTCTCCTGATATATTAACTTTCATTTTTTCTACATTTAATTTTATTTTGCTATTTTCTGCCCATATTTGTAATTCCTCTAGTTCTAGTTGGTTGATTTCTCTGTCCTTACTATTTGCCTCCCAGAACAGCATCACATAGATGTCTTTCCAAAGAGATTGTCTAGCTCAATCAGAAGTTATGAGCTTAATACAGGAATCTGTGGGTGAAATTCTATGGCCTGTGTTACACAGGAGGTCAGACTAGATTATCATAATGGTCTTTTCTGGATGTTAATGGACAGACATAGCCCCTCTTATATAAGTAGGTCAGTGAAGATTTATACTAGGTGAGGACCTTGCCTTATGAATGACATGTCATAACATGCTATTTCCTCCCTTTTCCAATCATTATTGAAGATGTTAAATAAAACAAGCTCTAATGTATTCCTTTAGCATCCCCACTAGATACCATCTCACAATTTGGCACATTAAGGATTCATAATCATTAACTGAATGTTAATGTGTCAACGTCTATGTGTCAACGACTATGTGTCAACGTCACTGTCCAAGCCAATGTTAATGTGTCAACACCTATGTGTCAACGACTATGTGTCAACGTCACTGTCCAAGCCAATTTGAATTAATTTTTAATTTAGATTTTGTGAGATACAATGTCAAATGCTTTAGTAAAACCCAAATATCTTACATATATTGCATTTTCCACAATCACTAACTTTTTGTAATTCTATAAAAAAATCTAATATCTCAAATGGGATTTTGAGTAATTTGCGGCAGTCTGGTTTATTGAGTTTGGACTTGTTAATTTTATATCCTGCTAAATGTCCAAATATTATGATTAGGTGCAAGATATATGGAATGGATCTGTCAGGATTGTGTATTATTAAAAGTTACGTATCTTGTCAGAGTATATGCTATACTTGTAAGTCAAATTCCTTACCAGAATACAATGAGCCTAGGATGAGCCTTATCATCAGGGCAAGAGTTTCTAGTGAAAGACTAAATAGAAGAGAGATAAAGAATATTCCTCTCACGTTCTTTTGCCAAGTTAAGGAGATGTGAAAATATGTTACTTGGGGGTAAAAAAGATGCCAGAATGTAAACTTTAAAGAGTTTCATTGTACTATACAAATTTGGGGGCCATATTTCAGTCTCATTGATGTCTGTTTTATAGCACTATAACTCCCTTGACTTGAGCATGCTTACTTCTGAATTACAAAGTCTGGCCATTTCTTCAAATATTGATCATCTTCCTATTTTAAATCATAACTCTGTGTTTAGGGCTTTCTCATTATCAGTAGTAAGCGTACTGTATGCTTCATTGCAACTGCCTTTTGATTGTTTTGATGCATTTTTATTTATAGGTGTTTGGATAGGTAAAAAACGATTTTCTTGTTATAGCGATGCATAAAGTACGAACACCCTAAGGTCAAGATTTAAAAAAAAAATAGAGGTTAAAGTCAGGCCCCTTTATCTTCTTTTAGGTTCCTACGTTTTTATTTTTACATACACTACAAATAGTTCATAACCACAGACAGAAAACAATTTGGCAAGACCTTAAATGAGGCAATGGAAAGGAGCAACACTCCTGCGTCTGACGAAGTGGGTATTCACCCACGAAAGCTCACGCTCCAAAACGTCTGTTAGTCTATAAGGTGCCACAGGATTCTCTGCTGCTTGAGCAACATTTTGTGATTCTTAGCAACAAGATCTTTAAGAAAGTGACAAAAAAAGTTTTAGCTTGCTGTTATGTCCACATATCTGAAGGTGGCAGGTAGTGAGTTACAATGTAGAAGTTTCTAAATATATTCTCTCATTTAGCAACAAAAGGAACGGTAGGCCCCCTTTACTAGAAGGGCCTCTGAAATTTATTGTGAGTGTTCCAGCTGGGAAGATCTTGTGTGCTTCAGTCTAGCCTTAGAGACCACAACTCCCATGATGCCTTTTGGAAAGACTGAGAGACTTCTTCCAGGGAGTGCACAGGGCTGCCCAGGGTGGGGGCAAGTGGGGCAATTTGTCCCAGGCCCCGGGCCCCACCGGGCCCCCACGAGAATATAGTATTCTATAATATTGCAACCTTTTTTATGGAAGGGGCCCCCAAAATTGCTTTGCCCCAGGCCTCCTGAATCCTCTGGGTGGCCCTGGGAGTGCAGGGAGAAGATGCACTTGGCTCTATTTTGGGAGAGGAGTGTGATTGCTGGTGTGGAATGATGTCCATACCAGGAGCTGCTTCTAGGAAGCCAGAAGCTGCTTCTGAGAGTTTTGATCAAGCAGGGTATTTCAGAGGTGGTTAATGGTTTCACTGGAGCCAGGGAAGAGACTATTGCTGTGCCTAGAGCTGACTGAGGTGGGCCTGCAGTGAAGGAACTGTGAGCAACCTCCACCCTTGTTTGGGAAAGTGTTTGCAAGGGAAGGGGCACAGCAGAGAGACTGAGTCTGAGAGGCAGAGTGATCTTCCCATCGAACCAGGACCCAGAGCTGCTGACACATCTCAGTGTGGACACAAATTTTTTTTCACTGCAACATGTAGTTACTCACACCGTATAGGCCTCTGCAAGTGGTGTGCAATGTAGATGTACCTTCAATAGCAACTTTCTGGTGATGATTATTTACTTAACCGTAACGCCTAAAGGTCCCAGTGGAGATAAGGGCTCAATTTCTATAGTTGCTGTGAATATACATAGTAAGAGACACACCTACCCAATAATCTAAGTAGACAAGACAAAGGAAGTCTTCATCTACATTTTACAGGAAGAGCACTGAGGCGCAGAGACGTTAAGTGACTTGCAGAATGTCTCACAGTGAGTTTAGGGCAGTGTGTTAGTTTCAAGGAGCTTCAGTTAGATTGTTGGAATTGCTGCATTCTGCTCTCATTTCATCTCACACCCATTCTGGTATCTTATACACATGCTCCTTTGGTCTCCTTCTCCCACTTTTGGCTTTGAATCTTCTTCCACGCCACCTATGCTTGAGACAGTCTCTCCTCCAGTCTTCTAATTTCACTTTCAAATCCTTTCTTTAACCCCACTTCTCAAGTGAAGTCTCCCTGCAATATATAGATGGCTTTGCCTTTTGGCTTATTATTTTGTTCTAAGTACACTTACAGAAGGGCCAGAATGTCAAACTATTCAGTATAAATAATACCCTGTGAATTTAGCCCACATTTTGGTTAATGGAATCACTCGATGACAAACCCTGTTCCCGATGTGTTCTCTTTGACTTCTTACTATTTGTCATTTGTATTGATGGTGCATCATGTAAGTCACATCACATTGTTTCTAGTCCGGGGTACGGCGGGGGGGGGGGGGCAGCTGATCAAAATCCAAAATCCACAGAAGTCAATGGACTTCCCATAGACATCAGTAGGATTTGGATCAAGCCGTGGGATTAACTGATTTTTTTAATGGTAAAAATAATGAATAGCAAATAACAATCAAACCTCAGTATGTATTTTCAAATGCATAATTAATCATGCTAAAATTCAGTAAGCTCTCATAATTTTCAAAGTTATCATGAATATTTGGTACTCATCCAAATAATTATGAATAATTAATAATATGACTCTGCAGGTAATAAGGAGTGTAACCCAGCAATTGTATTTGCAGTAATAACTGCAAATGAGGTGGGGGGTTTTTGCCTGTTCACCTGGGTTACTTATGGGATTTGATAAATAATAATTTATCTGCATAAGTACTGTATGACAAGTAGGAAAGGAATTTTTTTTAAATTGCATCAAATATAATGATTGGTCTGGAAAATATTCATTTTAACACTTGTAATAAAGCTTCTATAATTTAGCTTCATTGGGAATTCTCATTATAGAGTCCTACCAGCAAATCCTGTTATTTTCCTTTTTTAATAACAGAACAAAAGCAGAAGAGGGGAAGGATGGACAGCAACACCTCTAAATGCAGCTGGGGTTGATTTTGAAAGAAAAGTAGAACATAATGTAATTTTATTTTGAAATGCTTCTAAATTAATCAGATTCATCACACATCACCTGTCGTGATCATTATTTCTATAGCACTGCAGCAAGGTGGCCAACCCTAAGAGCTTGTACAGGACTGAATAACTTGAAAAGGTCATACTAGACGTGTGCTGAAATAGTACAAGTGGGCTCATGAGACATTATTCAAAGAGACATTATTAATGGCACAAGAGCAAACTATCCCATTGCATAGGAAAGATAGGAAATATGGCAAGAGAACACCCTGGCTTAACCAGTAGATCTTCAATGATCTAAAAATAAAAAGAAGTTCTACAAAAAGTGGAAACTAGGTCAAATTACAAAGGATGAATATAAACAAATAACACAAGTATGTAGGGACAAAATTAGAAAGGCCAAGGCACAAAACAAGATCAAACTATCTAGAGACATAAATGGTAACAAGAAAACATTCTACAAATACATTAGAAGCAAGAGGAAGACACAGGACAAGGTAGGCCTGTTACACAATGAGGGAGGGAAATAATAACAGAAAATGTGGAAACAGCAGAGGTGCTTAGTGACTTCTTTGTTTCAATTTTCACCAAGACAGTTGGTGATGATTAGATGTCTAACATAGTGAATGCAAGTGAAAATGAGGTATATCAGAGGCTAAAATAGGAAAAGAATAAGTTAAAAATTAAGTAGACAAATTAGCTGTCTTCAAGTCACCAGGGCCTGTTGAAATGCATCCTAGAATACTCAAGGAGCTGACTGAGGAGATATCTGAGCTATTAGCAATTATCTTTTAGAAGTCATGGAAGATGGGAGAGATTCTAGATGACTGGAAAGGGCAAATATGGTGCCAATCTATAAAAATAGTATATGAGGACAACTCGAGGAATTACAGACCAGTCATCTTAAATTCTGTACCCAAAAAGATAATGGAACAAATAATTAAGCAATCAATTTGCAAACATCTAGAAGATAATGAGGTGATAAGTAACAGTCAGTGCGGATTTGTTAAGAACAAATTGTGTCAAACCAACCTGACAGCTTTTTTTGACAGGGTAAAAAGCCTTGTGGATCGGGAGGAAGCCATAGATGTGGTATATCTTGACTTTAGTAAAGCTTTTGATACTGTCTCACATGAACTTCTCATAAACATACTAGGGAAATGCAGCCTAGATGGAGCTACTATAGGTAGGTGCAAAACTGGTTGGAAAATCATTCCCAGAGAGTAATCATCAGTGGTTCACAGTGAAGCTGGAAGGGCATAATGAGTGGGGTCCCACAGGGATCAGTTCTGGATCCAGTTCTGTTCAATATCTTCATCAATGATTTAGATAATGGCATAGAGAGTATGTGCTTTGGGGGATAGGATTAAAATTCAAAATGATCTGGACAAACTGGAGAAATGGTCTGAAGTAAATAGGAGGAAATTCAATATGTACAAATGCATTTAGGAAGGAGCAATCAGTTGCACATATACAGAATGGGGGAATGAAAGGGATCTGGGAGTCACAGTGGACCACAAGGTAATATAAGTCAACAGTGTAACACTGTTGCAAAAAAAATTAACATAATTCTGGGATGTATTAGCAGGAGTGTTGTAAGCAAGACATAAGAAATAATTCTTCCCCCTATTCCAAGCTGATTAAACCTCAGCTGAAGTATTTTGTCCCGTTCTGGACACCACATTTCAGAAAAGATGTGGACAAATTGGAGAAAGTCCAAAGAAGAGCAACAAAATTGATTAAAGGTCTAGAAAACAAGACCTATGAGGGAAGATTTAAAAAATTGGTTTTGTTTGGTATGGAAAAGGGAAGCCTGAGTGGGGACATGATAACAGTTTTCAAGTCTTAAAAGGTTGTTACAAGGAGGAGGGAGAAGAATTGTTCTTAACCTCTGAGGATAGAACAAGAAACAATGGGCTTAAATTGCAGCAAGGGAGGTTTAGGGTGGACATTAGGAAAAGCTTCCTGTCAGGGTGGTTAAGCATTGGAATAAATTGCCTAGGGAGGTTGTGGAATCTCCATCATTGGAGATTTTTAAGAGCAGGTTAGACAAACACCTGTCAGGAATGGTCTAGATAATACTTAGTCCTGCCATCGGTGCAAGGGATTGGACTACATGACTTTTTGAGGCCCCTTTCAGTCCTATGACTCTATTACTGCTGGCAAGTGGAGTCAGTTAATTGCACTCAAGATGCAGAGGTGAAAGTAAGCCGGTCCAGTCCGGTATGGCGTACCAGCAAGAGCCAGTACACCGTGCCAGACCGCACCGGCTTTGACGGCGGGGATTTAAAGGGCTCGGGGCTCCCCACAGTGACAGGAGCTCCGGGCCCTTTAAATCCCCACCTGAGCCTGGCTGTCAGGCTGGGGCTGGGATCTAAAGGGCCTGGAGCTCTGCAGCAACCAGAGCCCTGGGTCCTTTAATTTGCCCCTGAGCCCTGGGGGCTCCCAGCCACCTCTGCAGCTGGGAGCCAAGGGATGATTTAAAGGCCCTGGGGCTCCCCAGGGCCTTTAAATCTTCCAGATGAGGCCACACACCCCTCAGGACTCCAGCAGTACCAGTAAGTCCGGTAAGTCACTTTCACCACTGTCAAGATGTAAAAGGAGTGAGAGCCTTTTGGGGACAGAGAGACCTGGGGAGTTGAGAGAAAGTGATTGTGGACATAAGCATAAGCTCAGGCTGAAGTTTATCATAAGTTATTGATTTCTTTTTAGTTACTAATGAAGCTGAAAGGGTGAGTTTTGACAATGGGTATGCTTGATCCAAAGTCTGTTGAAGTGAATAGGATTCTTTTTGTTAACTTACATGGGCTTTGGATCAGACCCTAGCTCTGGCTGGTTCACATCATCCTCAGTATCTTGAAAGACAGATTAACTATTCTAATAAGGTAAGAACAATCAGTGCTATATTTATAAGGGTCATATCAAACAAATGCAGACGAAACCTGCATGAAAACCTCTATCTGGAGATGGAAGTTACAACATGGACCACTAAGACATGAAATGGAAATAAGTATTTTCGTCTCATATCTTCATTACAATTCTTTAGTAACAATTTTTTGATCTGATGGTTTAACAAAAAACTATAAACAAACCCCAAATCAGAGGAAATGGAAAATAGGTTATGAGAGCATGTGAAATTATAAAAGATTTGCTAGGGATTTTTTCCTCTCTACATATTCACAGTGAAGACGGATGTCAATTACAAAGTTAATGCTGTGATATGTAAGGTTGAAAGGGTTTTTCTAATACATACTGCTCAAAGCATTATTCTCCAGAAAACAATTTCTTATGTGTCCATTGTGTAAAACTCAATCAAGAATTTCCTGACAAGGTGCAAAGAAATGGTATTTTGATGTTTCCAGTGATGGAATACCTTTTTAAAAGATTTTTTTCCCTTTGTTTCTCATCTTTGTGTTTCTTAGGTTTGATGCTTTACTCTTTGTGAAATGTTCCTGCCTCTGATTTCTTTTAAATTATATGGTTATCCCATAAGGTCTCAGATATTTTCTTTTAATCCTTCTTTTATTGTCAATCAGACTATGCTGTTTTGAGCTGAAGAATACTCATAAGACATTGAAAACATGATGCCAATAACGTCTTCATTGACCATGCTTTTGTTTATGCATTAAACTCTTTTAAATATTTTTAGAAGTATGTGACTCTCTTTCAAATTCTTTCCGTTCTTAACAGTGTTATAAAATCTCACACTAATTCTATTTTTGTTGATTGCTGTGAAGCTTTTGTGGCTAAAAACGGAATTCATCAAACATGTTTATCTGTCAAAACAACACTAGGTAGCAGAATGTATCAGGGGATTTATAATAGAAAGCAAGAGACTTTCAACTCTGGGATACTGCTTCATATCGCAGTAGGTCAGCACTGAACAGATTTTTTTACCATCTCAGGGTCTATTTTTTATTGCATGAATTGATGGTCTCAGTCCCTTTCTTAGTCCATATCACAGCTATTGCTGGTAGTCTCAGCTGAGAAGATTCATGTTACCAGTAATAGAAACAGGAACCCATAATACTGGTTTCTACAGTTAAACAAGTCACTATGAGGCTGCACCTAGGATACTGCATACAGTTCTTGACACATGACATAGTTAGAGACATGCAGATTCCAGAGCAAGTCCACAGAAAAAAACGTTATCAATTAAATGGAACAGATAAAAGACATGGAAATATCCTGGAAATACATGCCCATCTATTAATAGAAATTTAAATAGATGAAAGATTTTATTCTGTCATAGGCTAGTTAATAGTAGTAATCCTCTTCCTGTGAAAGTAATAGCAGAATCCACCCTACTAGGATTCAAGAGGTATATATGGATAATTCAGACATCAGCGTAAGGTATCCTGAAGTATCAATGAAGTTATTGCAAAACAATTATCATTTGAAAGCAAGTGGGGTGATGATTGATTGATTGATTGATTGACAATCCCTCAATTTGAGAATGATCTCTACCATTGATTTACGTATCAGTTTTGAGATGACTCAGGAGTCTGATCCTGGAACCGCAAATCCACCCACGGTAGGTACAGACATTTTGTGGCTTCTTTTCAGCTTTGAGGGAAAGGTGCTTTTGCTTGAAGTGGACCACTGCCTGATGGAGGATATGGCACCACGGGGTGGCGTGATCCTCCCAGCTTGTGATATCCACATCTGTTTTCTTAATATATGCTTTAAGTGTGTCTTTGAAGCATTTCCTCTGACCACCACAGGATCTCTGACCATGAGCAAGCTAAGAGTAGAGGACCTGTTTTGGGAGGTGAGAGTCTGGCATCCACACACAATGTCCAGCCCAGTGAAGTTGGTGCTGGAGGATCATTGGTTCAATGCTGGTGACATTGGCTTCAATGAGGATGCGATGCTTGAATTAGTGCAGTAATCTTGCCACTTGAGGCGAAAGATCTTCTGGAGGCATCATTGGTGATACCTCTCCAAACTCTTGAGGTGCTGTCGATAGGTCATCCAGGTTTCAGATCCATAAAGGAGTGTAGGAACAACAATTTTCTTATAAACCTGGGTCTTGGTGTCCTGCTGTAGGTCACGGTCTGTGGATCATGGAATCATAGAATATCAGGGTTGGAAGGGACATCAGGAGCTTATCTAGTCCAACCCCCTGCTCAAAGCAGGACCAGTCCCCAACTAAATCATCCCAGCCAGGGATTTGCCAAGCCTGACCTTAAAAACCTCTAAGAAAGGAGATTCCACCACCTCCCTAGGTAACCCATTCCAGTGCTTCACCAACCTCCTAGTGAAAAAGTTTTTCCTAATATCCAACCTAAGCCTTCCTCACTGCAATTTGAGACCATTACTCCTTGTTCTGTCATCTGCTACCACTTAGAACAGTCTAGATCCATCCTCCTTGGAATCCCCTTTCAGGTAGTTGAAAGCAGCTATCAAATCCCCCCTCATTCTTCTCTTCTGCAGACTAAACAATCCCAGTTCCCTCAGCCTCTCCTCAGAAGCCATGTGCTCCAGCCCCCTAATCATTTTTGTTACCCTCCTCTGGACTCTTTCCAATTTTTCCACATCCTTCTGTAGTGTAGGGCCCAAAACTGGACACAGTACTCCAGATGAGGCCTCACCAATGTCAAATAGAGGGGAATGATCATGTTTCTCGATCTGCTGACAATGCCCCTACTTATACAGCCCAAAATGCCATTAGCCTTCTTGGCAATGAGGTCACACTGTCGACTCATATCCAGCTTCTCATCCACTGTAACTTCTAGGTCCTTTTCTGCAGAACTGCTGCTTAGCCATTCGGTCCCTAGTCAATAGCAGTGCATGGGAGTCTGTAGCAGTGAAAACACATTGGAGTGATCTTCAAAACTAAGCATTTGCGCACTGAATCCTGTGCTGGATCTCACTGTCAATGCCTGCATTTTTAGAAAATTGGCTACTGAGGTAGCAAAAGGGTCCAAAGTCTGATCCTCAATGGTGATTTGTGGTGGTTCATGTGCAAGGCCTAAAGGAGGTTGAGAGAGCACTTTAGTCTTCTCAGTATTGAATGAGAGTCCTAGGCTTTAGCAAGCTTGTGCAAGGAAATCCAGTATGGACTGAAGGTCATTCTCAGTGTACATGAGGATGACACAATCATCAGCATACTGAAGATCAGTAATGGACACCCTGAAGACTTTAGATTTTGAGCTGAGATGTAGAAGATTAAAGAGCTGCCCATCCATTCTCTATTGAATGTTAACTCCATTTGGGTGGTGATCTTTAACGAGGATCAGAATGACTGCTAGTTCCCTGAAGTTTATCTCATCTTGTTGCCATACGTCATCCTTGTTGGGACACAGGTTCGCAATGTGATGACACTGTCTGGGCTATAAGAGTCATTTTGTGGCATATCAGGACAATACTGTTAAGAAACAGGATGTGTGGTAGTCATCAGGTATCCCTGACACACCCCAATATTTCAGTTTAAATGGTCAAATCATGAATATTTTGAAAAAAAAAAGCAATTTAGGCATTTTGTAAATTATTTATTCTCTAATAAAAATAATAAATCCATGTTTGTATCTTCATTTTCACTGCTCCTCTTGGTCTCTGCAGTACAGTTATCGTGGCAATCCCATGACATTATCTGCAGGTTAGCATGCGATAGTGTGCATTAAAATTAAGTTGAAAATCTAGCCCATAAACTCCATATCAATGCAGAAAATAATGAGATAAAGAGTTACATGAACTGCTGCATCATCATCTTACAATATTTAAAATTTTCTTTGGAAGCAAGGGTCACATTGTCAGAGAGCCAAGGCAACAGGGTTCTTGTTGAAATAAATAGGCTGAGTTGCCTTTTTCAGAATATGGTATGATTTGACCCTCTCATGTGAGAGCCAATTGGCTCAATGAGTTAGTGTGCTTAGGGCCATTTACTTGAATATTGTAGGATCAGACACTGACTGTGATATAGATTTATATTTTGTTTAGATCACAAGAGAAAATGTGTCTTGTGTCCATGAGCTTATCCTAATGTAGTAATTAAATGTATCCATTGCACACATTGTACCAATACTGCACATTTTGTAGTCTCTGCTTGAGGAAGTCAGAGGAATATAACAGTCCTGTTGATGCTTGTCAAGAATAAAGTGTTTTGGATGCTTTCATGGTGCATTCCTTATTCAAGTAATTAGTCTTCCACTTCCATGAATACTAAGTCTAAGAAAAAAAACAGAAAAATATATAACATTTCCATATGCATCTTGCGGAGTAAATACTAAGGTGTTACTGCTTAACTGGTATTATATCAAATTTTGTATCTAAATTCAAATTTTATAGGATGATTTCATGAATAGGAATAACCATCCTAGTTTATACCTGTTAACCATCTGCTCCTGTATCCTGTCTCTGACAGAGGTCAGTATCAAATGACTCAGAGGAAAGTGGAGTAAATCTCACTGTAGGCAGATGTGCAATATCCTGTTTCCTAGGTTAGGTCTCATCCTGATCTCTAATAGTTTGAGACTGGCCTAACACTCAAAGCATGAAATTTACTATCTCTTCCAAAATATATGTAAGCATTAACTATTTTTCTAGATATTCCTGTTATCCACAGAAGTCTCCAGTCCCATTTGCAGTCTTGCTAAACTTTTAGCCTCAACACCATTCTGTGGCACCGAATTTCACAATTTATTAGAGCTGGTTGGAATTTTTTGATCCAAAATGTGAATTTGTCAACTATATGCTGATGTTTTTGGAATGGAACATTTTGAAGTACTATTTAAAAATGACTTTTTTGTTATTTTTTTAAATTTTATCTTATAAAATAAATTAAAAAATGAAGCTGAAGTGAGACATTTCAGTTTTACTAAAACAGAACATTTGGATCAACTCAAACTGGGGGCGGAGGGCAGTGAGGTGGGGATTCTCTTTTTTTCTTTCTTTCTTTCTTTCTTTTTCTCATTAATAGTTCAATGACTATGGTATCTCATTATTTATGGACATGCAATAAAAGAATTCATGTATGTTGCAGTCTACATATGTTAGTTTATAAACAATATTCACCTTACAAAATGTCTTTCACCCAAAAGGATTCCAACATTTATTAAATACAGTGGGGGAAATCCTGGCTCCAATGACATCAGCCCCAAAACTCACATTGATTTCAATTCAATTAGAATTTCACCCAGTGTATTAATGAATCACGTCAAAGGCATCAGTATATAACAATGACTGGAGCAGAACTACTCTCAGTTAATATCTGTATTACATTTGGGTAAGTAGACCATAAGTATTTTAACTGGATTTTAATCCATACCAGACTTTGTTAATACCTATGTATTGGGAAAAGTAACAGAAGCTTTGCCAATTCTAACATCACGTTCCCTATCATGGTTAAGTGAGCTGGTAACAATTGAGCTGAGATAGAAGAAGTGATTCACATTCTCCAGAGCTTCATTGTTGACATAGATTTTAGGTGGACTGTTGGTACGTTGTGACATGAGAACTGTTTTCTTGATACTGATTATCATGCCAAACTTTGTGCATGCATCAGAAAACTTGTTCATCATGACCTGCAGTTCATCAGGTGGATTAGAGATGAATGCAGTGTCATCTGGAAAAAGCAGATCCCAAATAGTAAGCTAGGTGACATGCCTTCTGCTCTGGAATCATCTGATATTAAACAAGCCTCCATCCATCCTCAGATCAATTAGTATGCCAGATTGATCATTTCCAAAGGTGTACTTAAGAAGAATAGAGAAGATGCCAAAGCCAGTGGGAACTAAGACACAGTCATGCTTCATATCAGTATCAATACTAAACTTGGATGATGTTTCATTTTCATACTGGATAGTTGCCTTAATTCCCTCTTAGAACTCCTTGAATAGGGAGAACACCTTCTGTGGACAACCGTTTATCAACAGGATTTTATAGATGCCATCCCTGCTAGGTCTTTTGTAGGTCAATGAATGCTACACACCGAGGTGTCTGTTGTTCATGGCTTTTTACTTGAAACAAGTGCAATGTGAAGGACATGGCAATCATGCAGCTCCCAGCTCTGAATCCACACTGACTCTCAGGGTAGACTCTTTCAGCAAGGACTCAGAATCTTTTCCACAGGACCTTTGCAAGCACTTTGCTGAAGACGCTGAGCAAAGATATCCTTCAATAGTTGTTGCAATCTACTCTGTCACCTTTATTTTTATACAGAGTAATTATCTTTGCTTCTTTCAGATTCTGGGGTATATGGCTTTCTTCCCAACAGGTGTAGAGAAGTGCATAGATATCACTCACAAGCTTCCTCCCCTCTGTCTTTAGGAGCTACAGAGATATCTGATCATTGTCTGCTGCTTTCCCAGGTGCAATCTTTGATAGCTTTCTCTACATCTTCAAGAGTTAGTATTTGGTCCAGCTCCTGCATCACTGGGAGCTGGAGGATGGCAGCTAATTCCGTATCAAAGATAATGGCATCCTTTGTGTAGAGGTCTTCGCAATACTCAGTCCATCGGTCAAGTTGGTTTTGCCTGTCAGTCAATGTGGTACCATCTTTCACTTTCAGATTTGTGGTCTTTCTACAAGGTTGACCAAGTGTCTCTTTAATTCCATTATAGGTATCATGAAGGTCCCCTCTTTCAAAGCAGGTCTGAATTTTTTTGCACAGGTCTTGCCAATACTTCTGGACATATTCTTTTGTGGCTTTCTGAACTGCAGCCTTAACCTCTTTCAAGTTGAGAGTTCCGGACTTAGTTGGTTGTTGAAGTCAATTTAGGAGAGCTTGTTTTTTCTTTTCTATAAGTGGGAGCAGCAGATGTTGAGCTACTAGGAACCAGTCCAGATGTTTTTTCCTTGTTGTTCCAAAGATATCCTTGGCACTAGCCAGTGTCTTATTCTTAAAATTTTCCAACAAGGTGTCAGAATACGGGAATCAGGTTGATCATTTTAAACAAGATCAAGTGTCAGAATCCTTCATGTTAGTAATGTTGAGGTGAGATGATTAAAATTTGTAAATAAATAACAAATGATGAGTAGGAGTGTTTGTTTTGGTTTGTTATATTTTGCAAACAAAAGTATATACTTTCCATTAACTGTTAAGTCCATGATATATTAGCTAGCGCTTCAAACACACAAAGTGTTATCCATGTAAGTGCTAAATATTATCCTGTTCATATAGGATTCTTATGTCTATTTATTCCCAGAAGCAAGAAATACATGCTCATTAGTAGCACAAACATGTTTAGCTTGTTTGTGATATTATCACAGTTTTGCCACTGACTTCAGTAGGCTGCTAAGTCTGTGAAATATATTTTTAGAAAAACATTGTTTTATATTGTACTATATAATTTTCTGCATGGGTCATGAGGGATGCTGTATAAGATTATATAGCCTTTTTTATGAGTTGTATTGAAATACTAAACCAGCATATCAAAACAATTCACTTTACATCACTTATTTCCAAATGTCTGTTTCTTTGTGCTACAAATTACATATTTTCAGTAGTTTCAGGAAATATTTACTTATTAAGTTCTCCTGAGATTTTACATGACCACCTCCAACTTCACATAATATCATTCTCTCTCTTTCTTTTATTCACTATATTTCTTGCCATTCCTTTTGTATGTAAGGGGGTCAGGTTATCAGGAAACATCATGTTTATATTTCCACTCTTTTTTACAGCACAAATTTTTAGATAGATACTCTTCACCTAGAAATATTTTATTTTAGGTCTTTTCAATTTTGCAGATTGTATATGCTGGCATGTCAATGACTGAAAGTTTAGCAAAAGTATCTTTCTTACTATGTTTTGTAAGAAAGAAATCCCTCCTTTTCCAGTCTGTTACACAATACTTGCAGCAGCATTGAGCTCAATCTATTTAGCCTAACAAAGAGAAGGTTAAGGAGCAACCTGATTACAAGTTATCAATATCTACATGGGGAACAAATATTTAATAATTGGCTCTTCAGTCTAGCAGGCAAAGGTATAACTCGATCCAATGGCTAGAAGTTGAAGCTAGGCAAATTCAGACTGGAAATAAGGTTTACATTTTTAACAGTGAGGGTGATTAACCATTGGAACTGTTGTACTCAAAGTACTATACGGGATCTTTTCAGGGGGATTAAGGCAAAACGCCACATTTATTAGTAATACAGGTATTAATTAATACTCTATCATATGCATATGATATATTACAGTCATTGCATTTACAACACACACACAGAACACAGAAACACAACTCTGTCTGCGTTGTTACGCAACTAGTTGCTCCCACTAACTGCATTGGGCCAGGTGGAGTTAGAATGGGAGGTGGAGCCGGCTTGACCGGATCGATGCTTGCCGATGGGTGACAAGAACAGACCCAGGGTCCCTTCTGCAAGACACCTTGGATTTATAGCAGCTCCCTCTTTGCAAAATCCGACCAGATCAAAATCTGGGTCCTGGTCCGTTGGTCTGTTCTTCGTGCTGCTTTTTTTCTGGGTGTTGTCCCAATGCTGCTCAAAGAGGGCGTTTCTAAAGAGTAGGTGCTGCTCTAAATCCTGAAGTCGTCATAGGTTCTGCTTTCTATTGGGCCACGTGACAGCTGTATTGTCCTTTGCTCTGGCTTCCATTCCCTCTTTAACTGTTGTAAGCGTCTGGAGGTGGGAGCATTCCAAGCTCACTCATTCACACCTCATTGCCAGATCAATGGCAACGTGATTACAGAAGCCGTGGGGGGAGAGTTATTCTACTTCTACAAAAAGCACAATGTTTCTTTCACTTGGTGGAACTATATCTTATCCTTAGGGGCTATAACATTTGATACAAAGTTTTCTACCAATTTTCTAATACAAAGTTGTATGAGAGAGGCACAATGCCAAGTCATATGAAATACAAAATTAAACAGTGAACAGAAGTTACAATGCAGGCAAGTGTAGTGAATGGTGAACAGAACTTACATTAATAAAGTGAACAATTAAAAACAATTTCATTTATCAGTTCTACAGAACAATTTACCAAGGCTTCTGGTGGATTCTCTATTACTGACATTTTTAAAAATCAAGATTAGTTGTGTTTTTAAAAGCAGTGCTCTAGGAATAATATTGGTGAAGTTCTATGGCCAGTGTTATACAGGCAGTCTGATTAGATGATCAAAATGGTTCCTTCTGGCCTTGGAATCTATGGATTTATACATCTGGTTTTAATCTAGCTGTTGGATCTGGGTGGTTGAGAATGTGTTATACTGTAGGATTCAGAATTATTTTTTAGCATTTGTGTTGTGTTATCTAGAGGGTCAGAGCTCCATTCTGCTAGATGCTGTACTCACACATTGTAAAAAACTCATTGCCCCACAGATCTTTGGCTACTTCTACACTGTCCCACAGTTAGGACTACAGGGGTATATATAGCAGTGTGCACCAAGTTACTGCATTGTAACTCCACCATGTATATACTGCAGGCATGAACTAAAATGTTCCCAGTTCAGATTAACGTAATCCTGTTTGAAAAGGATTATATCAATGGGAACTAGGAACCTTTTACCTCATTCCTACAGTGTCCAGACAGGGGAGTTACAGCACAACACTTATGTGCCCACTGCTACTCATACCCCTGTAGTGTGAATTAGGCGGTGGGGGGCAGTGTAGACCAGCCCACAGAGTGTAAATAGCTTTATGGAACAGATCCCACTGAAGTAAGCAGTTTTTCAGTAGCAGAACATCAGGGCATTTATTTAGGAACATGAGTAAGGACTTTGGAGTCACAATTTAAGTACAAACATTTGAAAATCTTGACAACTGCTTTTTGTTTATCCAGAAGCAGCTCATTCACTGTACTCTAGATACCTTTAATGCATTTCATAAGAATATTTAAATTATTGTTGATTCAACCTCTAGAAAATAATTTACAATCAATGCCTGAGAAGCTCTTTGAGTCCCACAGACCTTGTCTTCATGCCAATCTATAAAATTCCAAGGACACAGCTAGCTATATATATATATATATATTTTAAATGAAGGGCAGTGGTTAGTACTTGATAAACAGCAAATACACACACGAAAAACCCATGAGACACTCTAGGATTCTTAATGCTTCAAAATAATGAAGCTTTCCTATCAGGACACCAGGGTGAGACCCTGGGGGACCATCTATTTAGAATTCTAATTAGCACTGTATAAGACATGGGTTTCTGAAAACCTCTGTTAAAGTATGATCTATGATTAAAGTTTTTAAAGTTTCTTTTGTTGCTGCAATTTAAACAGGGTGGGTAGTGATCACTTCTCAGAGACTTGTAGGCTGGTATATAGTGCACTACTACATTGGGAGATAATTGAATCTCTGTGGGCACTTCTGCATCTACCTACTCTGTAAATTACAGTCATTATACATAACTGAAGTCGTGGCATACTGATGCTTCCAATCCCTGGTATGCACTCCCAGTGTGCAGAGTTCAGGAAGCAGACAGGCAGACTCAGAGCAATATTATTTACTTCAGTGATTCTTTTAGTCTCTTTCATAAGAAAAGAAAACTGCAAAACTACTGACATATTGTTATTGCTAAAGGTTTCGGATCACCATATGCAGTCTGACAAACGCTGGATTGCTCTTTTTGCTCGTGAAGAAAACTGAACTTAATGAGTTACAGCTCTTCACATTAAATCCTTTATCTCTTGGAAGTTGATATTTTAGGTCACTAATTGCGATAAAAACATAAATTCTCATTGAGAAAAGGGTGTCAACAATCTCATATATTAAAGTATTTATATTTCATAGCAAAAAATAGAACATATGTTAGAGATTCCCCCCCATTAGAATTGTATGAAGTTTTTAAAACTATAACGTGTGTGAAATGTATGTTTATATATCATACAAGAAAAAACATGAGCCAAATGCTACTCTGAGTTACCTGGCATGAATCTCTGCTATTGAAGTCAGTGGGAAAAGAGCAAAATTTGTTTCTAGTAACAGGAGAACATTCTGGACAGTGAAACCTAAAGATAGAACTATGAAATGGATGGTAGTAAGATAATACTTCCTAGTTTTGCATCTCCATGGAAGCAGCTAGCTATTGCTGACAAATACATGAAAAATAATCATCATTTTTATTTGCATGAAGAGGTCTAATACTATATCTGTATAAGACACCAAGGCACAACCACAATCTAAATTTGAGCTTCTAAATAAAATGTTCTGGAAATCCTCAAGAAAGAGAGTAAAAATACCCCATACTGACTTTATTTTATATTGTTCATCCGATTATTTCTGGAACCTGTGTCAGTTTAGATCTTTTGAGAAACAGGCTGATTGAGTGAAATCCTTGCTCCATCTACACAGAGATAAAAAACCTGTGGCACAGCTATGGCTGGCCTGGGTCAGGTAATTTGAGTTCACAGGGATTGAGCTGCACAGCTAAAAATTGTGATGTAGACTTTACTTTAGGCCAGAGGTGGGCAAACTATGGCCCATGGGACCCTCCTGCCTGGCCCCTGACCTCCTGGCCTGGGAGGCTAGCCCCCTGTCCCTCCGCTACTGTTCCTCCTCCCTCCCCCAGCCTTAGCTTTCTGTGCCATTGGTACAATGCTCTGGATGGCGGGGCTACGAGCGCTTGGGGCACTGCAGCTGCAGAGCCTGGCCTGACCTGGTGCTTTGTGCTGTGCGATGGTGTGGCTGGCTCCAGCCAGGCAGTGCGGCTGCCTGTCCTGGTGCTCTGGACGGTGTGGCTATAGTGCTGCCAGCCACCAAAACTCCAGGCAGCATGGTAAAGGGGCAGGGGAGGGGGTAGCTGGGGGGGGTGTTGGATAGAGGGCAGGGGAGTTTGGGGTGGTGGACAGGAGTCAGGGTGTGGATAGGAGTAGGGCAGTCAGAGGGCAGGGAACAGGGGGTTGAATGGAGGCAGGGATCCCATGGAGCAGTGAGGAAAGAGTGGGGGGTTGGATGGGGTGTCAGGGGGCAGTCAGAGGCAGAGGTTCTGGGCATGGTCAGGAGAGAGGGAGAAGCTGTTGCTGGATGGGGCATGAGTCCTGGCAAGGCAGTCAGGATTGAGAGGAGGGGTTTGATGGGGCAGTGGGGGGCAGTCAGGGGCGGGGAGTCCAGGGGCAGTCAGGGGACAGGGAACAGGGGGGGTTGGATGGGGCAGGAGTTCTGGGGACGCTGCCACGGAGCGAGAAGTAGTGGGGGTCAGACAGGGGCGGGCGAGACAATGCTAGAGGGAGGGCACAATGTCTGTCTGGAGCTAATCCCCAGGAAGGCCAACAGGAGGCAACGCCAGCTGTGAGTGAACCCTGTGAGAGGGATATAATCCTATCTAATCTCAGCCTGCTTTTATTTTGTCTTCATGAGACAGTCATTCTGAGGGATTTTTACTATTTTCCCTCTCTAGACTTAGCAAAATGGAAAAAGGGTTTAACTTTCCCTGTTGCTTGGTTCTTTATAAACCAGCCCAGTCCCTGTTTTGCCACTCTATATTTCTCACTCTGAAGTAAAATAGCCAGCACCATTCAGCTGAATGCGAGAATCCCCAGACTTGTGCCATGGCTCTGCTAGGGTCTGTCCTATTTCTCTTGATTACCATTATCTCTAGTTTAGCACACTCATCCTTTCCTAAAGACCCCTCTTTCAGTTGTCAGGATTCCAACTGCTTGCCCTGAAAGCATCCACTCAGCACCATCAAACTAGAGGCATACAAGCGAATGCTGAAGGAGAGCAGTGACTGCCCCTGGTGAGTGAGCAAGAGTTGGAGGAGAAGCAGCATCTGCTCAGGTATAGCAAAACATCATGCAAGAGGAAGCTGCACTAAGCTTTTCCCAGATGTTTGTCATGCAACCTGCTCTTGTAGTTGGTGCTGTGCGAGAAGCTACTGCTGCTGCATCTCATACTGTATTACCTGAATAGAAAATAGTGTGGGATTTTTTTGTGGTTTTTTTTTTGCATTGATAGAATCCTCCTCTTCTCCTTGCTCTTTCCCCTCCTGGCCTTGTATGCAGCACATGTCACAAGCAGCCTTACACATACATAACATTTTAAACTTATAAACCACATTCTAGCTCTTTCCTACATCAATAGCAGCAGCAAGATGTGTTCCCTCTCTGTCACTGTCCTCCTTTACAGGAACAGTGTGTGTCACAGATGCCATATTATACAAAAAGAAGGCCAGAGTGGCCTTTAGGTAAGTACACAGAGGGAAGGTGAGGGATCAATGAACTGATACAAGACGCTGTTCTAGCTGCTCTGATCCTATGTAAAAATTGCAGTATCTTGGGCAGACACTACTGACAGGCAGCTGCAGAGGGAGAGACAAATCTTTAAAAACTCATCTCCCAGATTTAGCATAACAATAGTGGTGATGGTATCATAATGTTTTAACTTCTATAAATATGTAGTTAGTTTTAGAAATAAGGTTTTAAATAACTAGTAAATAATGATACTGTATAGTTAAAAATAAAAAATGGCGGCCACAATGATTCTCTATTAGAGATCTTAAAATGAATGACGCAGGGCAGACAAGGGATAAGGGTTAGATAGAGTTTAATAGGGAATGACTGTGCATACCTTAGAAAGATATAGAAGGGAGGGCTTAGGAAGAAGGAGGATCTATGCTAATGAAGCAGGCGAAGGAGCATCTATGCTGATGGGTCAGGAAGAGGAGCAGCTTGAATGTCAGGTGAATCTGATTGGCTGAGCAAATGTCACCCCACTGTAAATCCTATATAAGGCTGACAGCCAGCAGGCTTGTCTGTGGGGTGTGGGCCTCCAAGGAGCAGAGAAGGAAGGAACAGCAATGGAACTAACAACAGAAGGAGTAAGATCAAGCAGATAGCAGCAGAAGTAGAAGCAGCTTCTAACCCTGACAGAACAGAAAGACCCCTAGACAAGTCAGAGGGATTTTTCAGAACAAAGAGTGTAAGTCAGATTTTTATCTGTTTTATAAGGAATGTCTGGGTGTGCCTGTAAATAAAGCTAAATGCCTGCTTCTGAATGAGATCCACACCAACCATTCTATGATAATTTGGCCACTACTCAGAGAATGTTAATGTTAAATAAGTAAACTTCTTGGGAAAATGGAATATTGTAATGTTTCTTACATATATGTATAGAAGCTCTGCTTGCTACTTTGAGATAACTGTGATATTAGATGATAACATTCTATTAAGACTCTATGCATGTGTATAAGATTGCTATGTGATTTGATTGTGTTTTACTATGTTTTATGTATGGTAGTGTATTCTTTCCCGCTTTATTGAATTCAGTGTAACTGATTATTTCTTTTAATGATGCCTTCTTTTTGAAGAATTACTGCTTGAATGTCAATCTTTTGAGCAGAAGGCTGTATCCGTGTCCTACAACTGGTTAGCAGAATTAGTCTGCTCTTGGGAGTCCTCTGCAAGTCAGAGGGCTGGTCTACACTACGGGGGAAAATCAATTTTAGATACGCAACTTCAGCTACGTGAATAACTTAGCTGAAGTCGAATATCTAAAATCGATTTACTCACCCGTCCTCACCGCGCGGGATCGATGTCTGCGGCTCGCCATGTCGATTCCGGAACTCCGTTCATGTTGGTGGAGTTCTGGAATCGATATAAGCGCGCTCAGGGATCGATATATCACGTCTAGATGAGACGCAATATATCGATCCCCGAGCAATCGATTTTAACCCGCCGATATGGCAGGTTGTCTAGACGTGGCGAGAGACAAACCCTCTGGTAAAACCCTGGCTATTCCTATAGGGCGAGCCACACCTTGTTACTCATTTGGGTGGAATAAATTGACCATTGGTTCATGGTCATAGGTAAGCCAGTATTGGCATGCCTTGGGCCCAAATTATGGGGTAACAGAAACTCCCCTCCACTACTCTGGATAGCCCATATAAGAGCCAGGCACAACGGTGTCACTGCAGTCACAAAATGCCAAAAGTACTCACTCTGTACTTCCTACCTCTGAAAAAGCAGCAAAGAGTCCTGTGGCACCTTATAGACTAACAGATGATTGGAGCATGAGCTTTCGTGGGTGAATACCCACTTTGTTGGATGCATGTCATCCAACGAAGTAGGTATTCACCTACGAAAGCTCATGCTCCAATATATCTGTTAGTCTATAAGGTGCCTGTCATAAGCATAAATCCCAATTCTGAACCTTAGCATCCAAAATGTGGGTGCCTAGCATAAATCCTCTAAGCTTAATTACCAGATTACATCTGATAGCGCTGCCACCAGCCAGATTTCCAGTCTCTGGTGCCCTCTGGTCTCCCCAAACCTTCCCTGGAGGACCCCAAGACTCAGATGCCCTGAGTCTCACAACAAAGGGAAATAACCCACTTCCCTTCCGCCTCTTTACCTCCCCCAGATTTTCCCACCCTGGGTACACTAGGAGATTTCCCTGCTTCAATTCCTTGAAACACAAACCCAGAGAGATTAAGTGTCTCTCCCCCTCACCCAGAGGCTATGCAGATTCAAACCTAGTCAATCTAACACAAAGAGATTTCCCCCTCCCTTCATTCCTTAGCCTTAACCAGAGAAAAACTCAAACAGGTTTTAAAAAGAAAGCTTTATATAAAAAAGAAAGAAAAAGACATAAAAATGTTCTCTGTATCAAGGTTGACAATATACAGGGTCAATTGCTTAAAAGAAAAATGAATAAACAGCCTTATTCAAAAAGATATACAATTTAAAACATTCCAGCAAACTACACACATGTAAATACAAAAACAATATAAAAACCTATTGTCTTCTACCTTTTGTACTTACACTTGGAAACAGAAGATTAGAAAAGCCTGGAGATAGAAATCACTCTCATAGTCGAGAGAGCACAGAACAGAGACTCAGACAAAAGACACACACCCAAAAATTCCCTCCCTGAGCTTTGAAAAATCCGGTTTCCTGATTGGTCCTCTGGTCAGGTGTGTGGTTCCCTTTGTTAACCCTTTACAGTTAAAAGAAACATTAACCCTTAGCTATCTGTTTATATGCCACAGGACTCTTTGCTGCTTTTGCAGATCCAGACTAACACGGCTACCCCTCTGATACTTCCTACCTCTGAAACTCCCTGAGGAAATAAGGCACAGATCTACAACCTCCATAGCTCAGTGGTAGCTCCAGCCACTTCCCCTGCCTTTCAAATGACAGAAATGGACAATGGATCTATTTTACAGAGAGAAATCTCCCTATACTTCTTAAAGGGGAGGCAGCGTAGGTCAGTGTTGGGTGCCAGCTTTGCGGTCATTGGACTTGCTGTGTGACCTTTGGCAAGTCACTTAACCTCTCTTGTAGTTCAGATCCTTGTATCTATAACTGGGTAAAGTTATGTTTACCTAGCTTTGTAACGTATCTTTAGCTTTACTGATGGAAAGTGCTATATAGGTGCTAATAAATATTTATTATTCCAGAAGATTAACCTGGCAACAGATACCATGTATGCTCCAGTGAAATTCAGTGGAAAGTGTATTGTTTTCATCCTTAAAGTTGTGAGTTTATAAGTGGCAGTTTCACAGAACTGTAGAGTTGGAAGAGACCTTGAGAGGTCCTCAATTCCAACAACCTGTACTAAGCAGGACCATCCCTGACATTTGTTTGACCAACCTCTATTATGGGGATTCCAAAATCTCCCTTGGAAGTCTTTCCTGAACTTAATTATACATATATTTAGAAAGATTTTCCTGATATCTAACCTAAATCTCCCTTACTACAGATTAAGCCAATTACTTCTTGTTCTACCTTCAATGGACATGGAAACAATTGACCACTGTCCTCTTTATGACAGCCCTGAATATATTTGAAGACTGTTATCAGTTCCCCTCCTCCCTCTTATCATCTTTTCTGCTGACTGAACATGATCAGTTTTTTTAACTTTTCCTCATGGGTCAGGTTATCCTTTTTTTGTTGTCTCCTCTCGAATCTCTCCAGTTTATCCACATCTTTGTTAGAGTGTGGTGGCCAGAATTGGACACAGCACTCCAGCTCAGGCCTCACCAGTACTGAGTAGAGTGGAACAATTATCTCCAGTGTCTTAAATACAACATTCCTATTGATGCACTCCAGAATGATATTGGCCTTTTTTGCAACTGTCACATTGTTGACTCATATTCAATTTGTGATCCACTATAACCCCAAGACACTTTTCAGTAGTACTACCACAAGGCCATTTATTCCCCATTTTGTAGTTGTGTATGTGATTTTTCTTTCCTCAACATAGTACATTGCACTTGTCTCTATTGAATTTCACCTTGTTTATTTCAAACCAATTTTCTAATTTGTCCAGGTTGTTTTGAATTCTAATTCTGTCCTCCAGTCACTCCTTCCAGTTTAGTGTCATCTATTTTAGAAGGATTTTTGACATTGTCCCACATGACATTCCCCATAAGCAAACAAAGGGAATGTGGTCTAAATGAAATTATTGTTAGGTGGGTGAACAATTGGTTGAATATTTTTTCCCCAGTATCCAAGTATTGAAGTTAGGTTGACTGGTCTATATTTCCTTGGGTCCTTTGTTCCTCCTTTTAAAGATACGTACTATATATGCCCTTTTCCAATCTTCTAGGGCCTTACTCATCCTCTATGAGTTCTCAAATGTTTCCAAGATTGCTTCAGCTAGTTCCTTAAGGTACCTGAAGATGAGTCCCTGCTAACTTGAATACATCTAACTTCTCTATATAGTCCTTAACCTTTCTTTCTCTATTTTGGGTTGCATTATTTTCCTCTTGTTGTTAATATTAATTGTTCTGAGTATTGCCAGGACCAGCTGCCTGCCTGCTCCATGAATAACGTTACTGTTAGGCAACCAATGAGCCCAGCCACACTGCCTTGAAAAAGATATATAGCCACAGTCCATGGCTGACTACATGTTTAGCAGCCTTGCTTGTAAGCCTCAAACTCACAGAAGATCAATGGCTTCTCAGTGTGTATCATGACCACAGTTGTGCTGGGACTTGCTCCAGTCAGCTTCCAGTCCCTGCTCTGTTCCAGCCCCTCTTCCCCTCTGACTTCTGGCTTCAATCCCTGGCTCCACCTCTGGCTTATGATTCTGGTTTACCCTCTGGCTCTGATATTTGGCTTCTTTCCTTCCATTACTGATCCTTGGTTCATTCCTGAACTCTCCCCAACCTGGACCCATCTCTAACCAGTAGGCCAAACACATTTTAACCACCAGACCTGATTGCCCACAACTTGGTCAGCTACAGTTCGAGCAGCCCTATACAAAGACTAGGGGTCCATCTTACCAGAATGTACCCCTCTCTGGCCAATATTTCCCTGATGGAGCTGATGGGGACCATACAGAACTTGCAGGTGCAGGTGTCCACCCTCCAGGTGCAGAATGTAGCTCTACAAGCCCAGGTGGCTTCACCACCAACCCTGACTCTGGCCCCCCAGGAGACAAAAGTCCTTTTCCCAGGTAAGTTTAATGGTGGTCATGGTTACTTCTGAGGTTTCCTGAATTAATCATGGCTCATTTTCCTACAAATCCAATTGTTCCACACAGACCAGGCCCAAATTGGGATCATCATTAGTCTGCAGACTGGGGAGGCCTGGGCCGACCCGCTCCTGGAATAGTCCTGGGCCAGTTGGCGCTGTTCATTCAGGCCATGTTATCTTCAGTGACCACCACTGCACCTAAATGGCTGAAGCTACACTGCAAATGCTACTTCATGGGCATCAATCAGCTATCCGGTATGCTACTGAATTCCGTCATCTCTCTGCTGAAACTTAGTGGAATGAGACATTGAACAATGATATAAATAATGAAGTGGTTTAGGTCAAGTCAGCATCCCATCTCGATGACCTGATTGACCTATGGATCAGAATTCACAACTACCTACTGAGAGGTGCCATATATGTGACCCAGTCCCTTGAGCCCTATGAATATTCCAGTCTGTGACTCCTCAACTGCACATCCCAGTCCAGGCCCCAGAACCCAGGCACATTGACCGGGTCTGCCCAGATGTGTCTGAGGCTGAGAAGCACAGATGCCAAATGTTGGTTCTATGTCTGTATTGTGGGGGCAGTGGACACTTCACCTTGATATGTCCTGCAAATTTTAGACCAGCTTTGGGGTCTACCTCAGCCCATATAATGAGGTTTGATCTGTGCAAGTTCCTTTCCTCATCCAGAGACACTTGACCTCCATGCACCTCTGTTGGGATGGCAGCAATCATAAATCTACCGTTGATGCAACTCTGACTGCCATTGTAGCGCCTACTCCTGATGTGCCCAGCACTCTACCTGGAGGCTCAGGTCAACTCAAAGTAAGGTAATTTTATAGACAAAGAGGTGGCTGAGGCCCACAGGATCCCTGCTGTGCATAAAAATTCCATGGATTTAGTGGAAACCGTTGAGGCATCTCTCCTAGCCTTGAGGCAAATCATCTACTAGACCATTACCCTACAGGGCACCAGGACACTTTTCAGTTTGAGTTAATTCAGGTTCCCCACTTTTCAGTCATCCTGGGAATGCCCTGGCTCACTGCCCATGACTTCTGTATCAATAGGCAAAAAGGAATAGCACACGTTTGCTCTAATTACTGGCAACCATTCTGCTGTCTTCAGGCCAAAGAGAGAACTGGTATCCTCTGAAGCCTGTGTCATCATCTGGAGAATCCCTGCTGTGAAGGAATGGGCCCACAGGAGTTATGCACATTGCTAACTATCCCAACTGCCACCCCCAAAATAATTTGTAAGTACTACAACCTTGAAGACATTTTGACAAGGGAAATACAGACCTCCCGCCCTCCTGGCTGCTGCAACACAAATATGATTGCCCAATTGACTTTTAGCCAGGAACCAAAATCACCTTTTCCAAACAAGTGCTTCAAGCCCTTCATGTCTATCTGCAGGAAAATCTGCAGAAGAGGTTGATCCAATCATCCATATCTCCGCCTGCGGCCCCATCTTTGAGTGTGTTTTTTTTTTTTTTAAAGGATGATTTCCTGAGGTCCTACATTGACTACTGGGGCTGCAATATGGTGACAGTTTGGAACCATTACCTGCTTTCCCTCATTAATGAACTCATAGACTGATTACACTCTACCAGATTTTGTGGGGCCAGTAACTGGTGTGGATGAAAGAAGGATGAGTGGAAAATGGCTTTCCAAACCCAACATGAACACCTTGAATACTTGGTCATTCCATTCAGTCTGTTTTATGGTCCCATGTCTTTCCAACACTTTATCAGTGACATTTTCTGGGACATGGTGGATTAATTCATTATTATCTATTGTGACGTCATTCTTATTTTTCAAGCAACCATGCAGAGAACACCAGCATGTGTGGAGTGTCTTATAAAGGCTTTACCAATGCTGCCTATAGGCCAAGCCAGAGAAATGCTAGTTTGACAAAGTTACAGTAGAGTTTCTGAGATACATCAGTTCCCCTGAAGTTTGGCCATGGACTCAGACAAAGTGGAAGCCATCACTGACTGGGTGGTGCTGAGGGAAATCCAAGGGCTGCAATAATTTTTGGGCTTTGCCAATTTCTACAGACGGCTCATCACAGTTTCTCAGGGTGGTCAACCCAATAACAGACCTCTTAAAGAAAGGATCTCCCTTTTTTTTTGTCCCAGGAGGAACAAGTGGCTTTTGAGTGGCTACAGCAGAAATGCATCATTGTCCCCATTTTTGTTCATAGAATCATAGATTCTTAGAAGATGAGGGTTGGAAGAGACCTCAGGAGGTCATCTTGTCCAATCCCCTGCTCAAAGCAGGACCAACCCCAACTAAATCATCCCATCCAGGGCTTTGTCAAGCCAGTCCTTAAAAACCTCTGAGGATGGAGATTCCACCACCTCCCTAGATAACCCATTCCAGTGCTTCACCACTCTCCTAGTGAAATAGCGTTTCCTAATATCCAAACTAGACTCCTCCAATGCAATTTGAGACCATTGCTCCTTGTTCCTTCATCTGCCACCATTGAGAACAGTCTAGCTCCATCCTCTTTGGAACTCACGTTCTTGTAGTTGAAGGCTGCTATCAAATCCCTCCTCACTCTTCTTTTCTGCAGACTAAATAAGCCCAGTTTCCTCAGCTTCTCCTAGTAAGTCATGTCTCCCAGACCGCTGATAATTTTTGTTGCTCTCGGCTGAACTTCCTCCAATTTGTCCACATCCTTTCTGTAGTGGGGGGCCCAAAACTGGATGCAATACTCTAGATGTGGACTCACTGTTAGGGGGCTTATTATAGACTCATAGACTCATAGGTCAGAAGGGACCAATATGATCATCTAGTCTGACCTCCTGCACAAGGCAGGCCACAAAACCCTACCCATACACATTTATAACAAAAGTTATTTCCTTTCACCCTCTCACTTCCTGGTCCTTCTCGCATGGACAACAGAGAGAAACAATACCCGAAGTCCAAAGGCGCAAACAATTTGATGTTGTGTATTGGGGGTGGAACTTCAGCAAAGCATGATTCCAATTCCTTCCTTTTAGTGTCCCCCTTCCAGCCCTGACATCACAGACCTTGCCTGTGTCCCTTGTTTTTGTTTCCATCTCGTCCCATTTCCCCCCTTTAGCAAAACATGATTCCCAATTCCCCCAGCCCCAGTCCCTGTTCCCGTGGCCCCCCCAACACTTCCTGATTGACTGCAGGACCTATATGTAAACACCTGAGTTTGCTTAGCTATACCTTAACCAATCCATTTTACTGAAATTTAACTAACCATCTACCATACAGTAACATGATTATTTACGAATTATAGTTCCACCACCTTCATTGGTTACACCCACAAAATTATTATACAGGCAGACAAAACAATCACAAACCAGACACAGTCCATGCAAATAAATACAAAACAAAGTGAGGATTTCACAACTACTCTATTACAACTTAAGGGTTTTCCAGCTTGTGTCTATGTAAGTGATTTCTTTAGCAGACGGAATGCTATCAAACTAAGTTTCCTTTTGCATCGTCTAGGCTCTTCCCTATCAGGACAGGATGTATTTTCTAATACCCATAACACCTATATAGATTCATAGGACTCTAGGACTGGAAGGGACCTCGAGAGCGTCATCACATCTAGTCCCCTGCCCTCATGGCAGACCAAAATACTGTCTAGGACCCATCCCGATAGGACATTATTAACTACTCTAAAGTCTCCAGAGATGGAGATTCCCACAACCCCTTAGGCAATTTAGTCCAGTGTAACTACCTGACAAGTTAGGGAACTTTTTCTAATGTCGAACCCTAAATCTCCCTTGCTGTATTTAAGGCCATTGCTCTTGTTCTATCATTATAGGCTAAGTGAACAGTTTTCTCCCTCCTCCTGATACACCCTTGTTAGATACCTTGAAAAAAAACTGCTTCATGTTTTCCCCTCTCAGTCTTCTCTTTTCCAAACTAAAGGGAAACCCAATTCTTCAGCCTTCCTTCATAGGCATGTTCCAAGACCTTTAATCGATTCCTTACTGCTCTTCTCTGGACCCCTTCTCAATTTACTCCACATCTTTCTTGAAATGCCGGTGCCCAGAACTGGACACAATACTTCAGTTGAAGCCTAACCAGCGCAGAGCTAGAGAGGAGAATGACTTCTCATGTCTGTTTAACAACACACCTGTATGCATCCCAGAATCACGTTTTGCATTTTTGCAACAGTAGTCACACTGTTGACTCATATTCAGCTTGTGGCTCCACTATGACCCCTTAGATCTTTCTGCCATACTCCTTCCTAGACAGTCTCTTCCCATTCTGTACGTGTGAAACTGATTGTTCCTTCCTAAGTAGAGCACTTTGCATTTGTCTTTATTGAACTTCATCTGGTTTACCTCAGACCATTATTTCAATGTGACTAGTTTGGAATGTGAGAATCTGAATATATACTTCCCAGCTTATGGGGGTTTAACTACATCTTAGCTGAAGGCCTTAGCCTGTCACAGTAAGAGAAAGTGATTCCATAGAGAGTGATTTTTTATTCTTTTTATATCTCTATAATTAGCTAAGTGGTAAGAATGCACCTAAATTCTTAAAGTATAGGCCTTTGCAGACAGGCCTGAATATCTATATCCTAACACTCACGAATGCAAAATAGAAGGGAATAATCATGTCACTCTATCTTCTGGCAATGCTCCTACTAATGCAGCACAATATGCCTTCTTGGCAACAAGTGAACACTGTTGATTCATATACAGCTTCTCATCCACTATAACCCCCAGGTCCTTTTCTGCAGAACTGCTGCTTAGCCAGTCGGTCCCCAGCCTGTAGCAGTGCATGAGATTCTTCTGTCCTAACTGCAGGACTCTGAACTTGTCCTTGCTGAACCTCATCAGATTTCTTTTATCTCAATCCTCCAATTTGTCTTGGTCACTCTGAACCCTATCCCTACCCTCCAGTGTATCTACCTCTCCCCTCAGCTTAGTGTCATGCGTGAACTTACTGCAGGTTCAATCCATCCAATCATCCAGATCATTAATGGAGATATTGAACAAAACTGGCCTCAGGACTGACCCCTGGGTCATGCTGCTTGATACCAGCTGCCAACTAGACATTGAACCGTTGATCGCTACCCGTTGAGCCCAACGATCTAGCCAGCTTTTTAATCCACCTTATAGTTCATTCATCCAGTCCATACTTTAACTTGCTAGCAAAAATACCATGGGAGACTGTATCAAAAGCTTTGCTAAAGTCAAGACTTGTGCATGTCCAGCTTTTCTAAATAGTCCTTAACCTGTTCTTTCACCACTGAGGAATGCTCACCTCCTCGCCATACTGTGCTGTTCAGTGGAGCAGTCTGAGAGCTGACTTTGTCTGTGAAGACCGAAGCAAGAAAAGCATTGAGTACTTCAGCTTTTTCCACATCATCTATCACTAGTTTCCCTCCCCCATTCAGTAAGGATCCCACACTTTCCCTGACCTTCTTCTTGTTGCTAACATACATGTAGAAACCCTTCTTTTTTCATTTCACATTGCTGTTTAGCTGTAACTCCAATTGTTCTTTGGCCTTCCTGATTACATCCCTCATGCTCAAGAAATATTTTTATACTTCTTCCTAGTCATTGGTCCAAGTTTCCACTTCTTGTAAGCTTCCTTTTTGTGTTTCAGCTCACCGAAAATTTCTCTGTTAAGCCAGGCTGGTCGCCTGCCATATTTGCTATTCTTTCTGCACATTGGGATGGTTATTCCTGCACCCTCAATAAAGCTTCTTTAAAATGCAGCCAGCTCTCCTGGACTCCTTTTCCCCCTCTTATTAGCCTCCCAGGGGATCCTGCCCATCAGTACCCTGTGGGAGTCGGTCTATGTTTCTGAAGTTCAGGGTCCAAATTCTGCTGCTCTCCCTTCTTCCTTCTGTCAGGTTCCTGAACTCAACCATCTAATGATCACTGCTGCCCAGGTTGCCACCCACATCTATTCCCCTACCAATTCTTTCCACTTTGTGAGCAGTAGGTCAAGAGGAGCACAGTCCCTAGCTGATTCCTTCAGCAGTTGCACTTGTCCCCAACATTCTCCAAAAACTTCCTAGATTGTCTGGGCACTGCTCTATTGCTTTCCAAGCAGATGCCAGGGTGATTGACGTTTCCCATTAGAATTAGGGCCTGTGATCTAGAAACTTCTGTTAGTTGTGTGAAAAAAGCTTCATCTACCTCATCCTCCAGGTCTAGTGGTCTGTAGCAGATGCCCACCATGACATCACCCTTGTTGCTCTCACCTCTAAACTTAACCCAAAGACTCTCAACAGGCTTTTCTCCAGTTTCATGCCTAGGCCTATGCCAGCCATTGACGGATGCCTTGAACTTCACACTGTGAACAGTCCTCTTTCAAACAAAAGCATTCAACGGTCAGCTTCACCCTTGTGTCTTTTACTCACACAGACGTGCGTCAGTGGAGCAAACCTCTGACATCCTTGATAAAGAGCAACTGGCCATCAAATCAGCCTTTGAGGAATCACATAAGACTGGAAGGGATCTTGAGAGGTCATCTAATTTAGTCCCCTGCACTAAGGATGAAGTATTATTTAGACCATCCCTGACAGGTATTTGTCTAACTTGCTCTTAAAAATCTCCAATGAGGAAGATTCCACAACTTCCCTAGACAATTTATTCCAATGCTTAACCACACTGACCGGAAGTTTTTCCTAATGTTCAACATAAACCTTGCTGCAATTTAAGCCCTTTGCTTCTTGTCAAAGTTATCAGAATATGTCTTCCAATTTCCATTGACCATTGCCATATGTATATAATATTATTTCTTTTGCTGCAAGCCAATGTACCACTCAAGTAAGTTCAACCTCATCTTTATTTTAGAAAGCACATACCATATTCAAATAAATGGTTAGATTTACAGTCTATTAAAATAATAATTTGATTAGACATTAACAGTGCACTCTGGGAAGGGACATGCAAATATCTTTTTTCCATGAAATAGTTAGTTAGTAACAGGATAGATGCCAGATTTGAATCTTCATGAAATGACCTGGCTATATGTGAACAACAGATGAAACTCAATTTTCATCCTGCTTTTGAAACTGTACTAAAAGGACTTATTTTATCTATGCATGAGATGGACATGAACTGCCTTCTAAACCAAGCCTTCTGATCTGATGTCTTCTAAAACAAGTCTTCTGAAAATTCATAAGAACTGAGCTACAAACTAAGAATTAATGATGACAAAATCTTTAGCTCCTGCTGTTATTTTTCATCTGATCATCTTAGCAATAGAATTCTCAGCAGGAGTTGTTACAAATGGATATATTGTTGCCTTAAATTGTATCGACTGGGGCAAAAGCAGAACACAGACTTCCTATAATAAGATTATAACCAGTCTGGCCTTCTCCAGATTTTGCCTACAATTCTTGGTGATAGGCAACGTTTTATCTAAGGTATATCCAAATATCTTTGATAGATTTGAAACACTACAGCCTCGCCTAGTTATCTGGATGTTCATAAACCAAGTGAGTCTCTGTTTTGCAAGTTGCCTTTCTGTGTTCTACTGTGTGAAGATTGCAACTTTCAACCAGTCCCTCTTCAGCTGGTTAAAACTGAGGCTCTCCAAACTGGTGCCATGGCTGCTTTTGGGCTCTATGCTGTACTGCTTGGTTACCACTGTTGCTTTTACATTGTTCAGTTATTCCTACTGGGTGTTTTCTCACAACTCCACAGATTGTGTATCAACAAATGGCACAATATCAGACAATAAAGATAACCTTTTGGAGTTCACTTTTCTGATACACAACATAGGATCTATTTTCCCCCTTATTGTATTTATTGTTTCATCTGTTCTGTTAATCATATCCCTTTGGAGACACATCAGGAAAATGAACCTTAATTCAGACTTTAATCCAAGTTTCAGGAACCCCAGCACGGATGCTCATGTTCATGCTCTTAAATCTGTAGTGTCCTTTTTCATCATCTACAATATTTATTATGTGGCTTCAACATTCTCAATAGGAAACCTATCCTATTTCAATGATGAATTGAAAATTATGGTGTGTACATCTATAGCTGCTGTCTACCCTTCTGTGCACTCCATTATCTTAATTCTGGGCAACCCCAAATTAAAACTGGCCTCAACAAAAATTCTTCATTCTGCCAATTCCTGTTTCGGAGAGGTTACTTCATAATATCTATTCCTGTCCTTCCGGATCAAGAATGTTCACTACCTTTGTAAAGCACAGTAGTGGAAAAATATTCTATTTACTTCTTTGTTTCCATATTTTCCAGTCTATTATCCATTTGAAATATTTCTTATTGATATAGTACACAAAGCCACTGACAATTTCCAAGGACTTCATTTGCACATTTCCCACAAATTCCCATTCAAACTCTTGCAATTGACATCAGTCCTTTCCTGAAGCAGCAATGCTATCCTTTTAAAATGAGACTTCTCATTGTATCAGACATTTGATGTGGATATATGATTAAGAAAAGCAGTATGAGATCACCAAATTCATTTTCAAATGACAGATTTGGCTGGGATTGAAATTTGGTCTCCACTGGAGAATGACCTTCCTGTTTATAAGCAGTTAAACCAGGCATTTCTAGAAATGAGATGATGTGCAAAGTGTAACCCATGCATGGATTGGTCCATGCCATTCTTGTGAGAAAAAGGACAGTCATAGGACTGACTTCCCATTGGAATTTAATAAAAAAGTCCAGTCAATTACAGCTTACTGTCCCTGAGCATTTAGAACAGTTATCTGGGTGATAAGACTTAGTTAGAATCTGGCCCTAAATGACTATAGCTTTCTTCTTTTAACAAGTAGCAGTGTCATCATCTGACCTGCAGTGAAAGACTGCAATGGAAAAACAAACATGAAATTCTTAGTCCGTCTGATACAGAGAAAACAACTTGAATAATTGAAAAAACAGTTCTAGGGGCCACATTTACTAAAGGATACCCTCCTTTTTTTAGAGATTGTTTGTGTCCACAATTCATCTGAGTGCAGAAATTTGTGTACTTACATCTCTACCTACCGGAGGATACAACTGGCAATTTGTCAGCATTAAACTTCACTCAAAGAAGAAATCTAAGTCTCTGCACTTTGAAATTCACTTAGTCATACCAAAAAGTTTATGCTTGATCCATGTATTTTTTTTAAAGTTACATAACCATTCAGTTAATTAGACAAATAATCTATTAGTTACATCTAACTAGTGAATTGTTTGGTAATTTAGTAAGATTGAACATAAAGCATGAATTATTATGGTTGATAATACAGTACTGTAATACAATATAGTTAAGGAAATGTACATGTATGTTTATGAGAGGGGAAAGGATTGTTCATGATCATTGCCTGGAAAAAATATTTTTACAGAGTTTTTAAATAAAAAAGAATATTTATCAATACTGTGGTTAAGACGTTTTTAGACTGTAATTGGAAGAGTTTGCAGGGTAGACAATAATACTGAGTCCCACTGGAAAAGGAGAATCCTCTTTTGAAAGGGACCCAGCATTGGCATCTAGCCCTAGAATAACCTGAGGCAATGAACATTAGAGATGGTTGAAAAATGGTGACACCGTTTATGAAAATTTTTGAAATAGTTAAAATTTAAAAAAACAAAGAGACCAGTTTACAGTCTTTTTTCTGAGTTTTGGACCAGGGTAATTTGGGACATGTTTGAAGAACATGTCTGTGTGAACGTATGAATTCCTTTCTCTTTTATGGATACCATTATTGGAACTTTCAGTGGATTAGAACCTCCATATGGTAGTAAGACTGGCATACATGCTTGGAAATGTGCAGCAAAGCAATCCTGGCCCCTCTCATTGAATAGTTGAAGAATAGTTTTTTTGACAGCAAGGTCTTTGAATAAATTCTCTCTTCACAGAAACCTGTTTGGGGAGACATGGAGTTCCCCATAGACTGAAAACTTGATTGGAAGAGCTCTAGTTTCTCTAGTGGATGACCTGACTAAAGAGGGAGAAAGATGGATTTTAAAAGATGGGCTTCTGTAATTCACAGAAGCCACCAGGAATGAAAATCCCAACTGAAGGAATGAAGGCAAGAGGGTGGTGGTGTACTTCTCGAAGGATGCTGACAAAACCCAAAGGACTCTGAGGTGCAATGAATACTCTAGGGGGGATTGTATTCAGGACTCTGTTTTGCATAGATCTGTTAATCTCCTGTGCTAAGAGTAAAGTGTGTATTTTAAGAAGTTGCTGTGCAAAGCCTGTTTTTCTTACTGTAGTTGCTATGGGCTTGGCTACACTCGAAACTCCAAAGTGCTACTGCAGGAGCACTCCCACGCCAGCGCTTTGAAATGTGAGTGTGGTCGCGGCACCAGCGCTGGGAGAGAGCTCTCCCAGCGCTGCAGGTACTCCACCTCTGCGAGGGGATTAGGTTACAGCACTGGGAGCTGCACTTCCAGTGCTGGGGCATTGTTTACACTAGCGCTTTGCAGCACTGTAACTTCCTGTGCTCAGGGGTGTGGTTTTTTACACCCCTGAGCGAGAAAGTTGCAGCACTGCAAAGCGCCAGTGTAGCCAAGGCCTATGTGACCCTGAATACTTGAACTACATAGCAATCAGGCCAAGTGGGACTTGGCAGGTGGGGAGAGGAAGGAATATGCATAAACTGCTGGGAAGTCTTTGGAATGTCAGCATTGGTTTCTGAGGACAGGGCAATTGGACTGTGAAGTCTCACTTCCCACAGAAAGAGGCCAAACAGGGAGTCTTCTCCTGTAATTGTACCTAAGAGGCCATAACTAGAGACAGTATCGGGACCCATCTGGCTGGAAGCACATGGGATCCAAAAGTTGGGTATAATACAACAGACTGGTGTAAGGGACATGAGCCACAATTATGTCACGCCTGGAAACATTGAATTGTTCAATGCTGAATGAAGTCAGTTTAACAAGAAATGCTAAAGCAGTTTTATGTCTTCATGTCTTTATGTCTTAAAGGGCACTGGGGTTAGCTATAATCTTGTATCTAGGCTGGGACCCTCAGAGCCATTTCTCTAATGTCTTTTCTAAGTAATTGTCATGGGTTTAATGAGTGTAAATGGGGGAGAGTGTGAATAACTAGCTTACAGTCTTTATATTTCAAAAAACAAATGTGGGTCTCATGTTCATTGTTCTTAGATGAACTGTTACCGAGTTCTACAACATGGGTATGACACAGTACCTGTCTCTGTTGACCCCAGCAGATTTGTCAAGAAAATGATCATTCCTTACTAGAACTTTTGAGAAGCACCTAACACAGACATTGCCCATTGCCAAATCACTGGACCACATTGAACTACACCCAACATGCTGGTGGTTCGTAATTAGACTGTGAAAATGCAAAGGTGACCCCTGAGGCAGAGTAAAGGGAAAACTGACCCATATAAAAGTTGAAAGTAAGCGGAATAGAACCTTATGCTCTCTCTCATGTTTAAATTACATCTGAAGCAAAGTACCCCTCTCTTGTCTGGACAGGTCATCTGGAGGAAAAAGAGGTGAAAGACTCTAACCAATTGACTATGAGAGCCTGAAGCATCCTCAGCTGGTACAGAGAGAGATAGATCTCACAGGCTTTAAGATATGAGCTAAAAAAAATTTTCCATTAATCTGGTGCCAGATAAAAATAATCTTGTAAGTTAAAGATTCTAAAAAGAAAATAGTGAGAATTCTTTTATGTGGCTGCTATGATAATTGGGCCTACAAATTTATCTTAAGTGTAAACTCAGCTGTAAATTGTGAGTGAAAGTTCACAAATTGCCACAGTGACTTATATTAATTTTTTTAAGAACAGATGGAAGAAAGAGATAGACTGAATTAATTTAAACAGAAAGGGTTTTACTGATACCACTCAACAATTATGTCAAGATTCTGATGAGTAAACAAGAGGAGAAATCAATTAAACAAAATTGGTGTATTGGAAATTAGGTCTAATGGTGGACAAAATAATGAAAGGATCATCCATTCTGCTCAAAACGCCATTTTGGGCTTCTGAAAAAGAAAAGAGTTCTTAGTAGAAGAAGCAGTTGTCTGACAACAACCATTTCACCGAGGTTTATCATCTTGGCTTCCATCCCTACTATCCCCTGGGATACTGGAACTTCTTCATCCTGGTCCTGACAGATATCCTGACCAGAGAGAGGATACAGATGACATTGCCACCTCCACCAGCTTCCAGCTAAATTCTGGATATCTTGCTCCATCTGCCAACCTATGTATCCTTTTCTTTCTACACCTTTTCTTTTCTTTGCTATCTCTCTCCTTTACCTTCTGTTTCATAAGAATCTGGCATTGCTAGCAAAACTATATATTTTGCTAAACTGATGTAAACTTGTGACTGGAAAGAGGAAGCTAAAAACAATGCCCTAAACAGCCCAATGCTAGTACAACTTTGCTAGATCTTGCCTTTGAGCGATAAGACCATGTGCTGTGCCTCTTTTTTTGCAGCAATGAGGTTCCAAGAGAGAGTCAGCATCTGAGACAGATGCTGCATTTTCTCTCTTTGCTGAACCATTGGATACTGCTCCCAGGTTAATACCCTATTACCCTTACACTGGTCACTGTTGACATGAGCAGACTCAGCCAGGGCTATAACACCGTGTATATGTTTGTGTGGGGGTGTATGTGAGAATTTCACATGTCAAAGGGAGAGGAGGACATATTATTCTAGTAGGTTGATACTTTAATTTAGAAATAAATGTTGGCTCTTTGAAGAATTTGTGAAGTGTGGGATGCTAGATGTAGTCCTGAGGAGATACATTAGTGAATGGAAAACAGTTGGGGGGTCAAAGATACATTATAAAATATTACTTGGGTCTCAACTTATCGTAAACATTTCTGACATTTGACAGTTTTATATATGGGTAGGCGAAGTCCCGCATTATTATCATTTTGTTGGCTCTTGCTGCCTCTCTGATTTCTCTCAGCACTGTGCAGTGAATTACTTTTTCTTGATCCAGTGGCAGACTGTCTTGCAGCTTGGGATTTGAATCCAAATAGACTCTACTGGGTCATACTCTCTACTCGGAAGGTTTATCTCGGTAGTCCCCTGCCCCAAAGCAAAGGAAGCTAATGTTTTTTGAACTCTCGGTCCTGAGGGTTACTCTGGGTGAGTCATGTTTGGGATGCAGGGCAATAACTTTCTCTATTAACTTTTCTTTTTGTGTTCATGAATTGCTCATAAGGCAATCATATTTTTTTCATCAGATCACATGCTACAGTTTCTGTCTCCTGATTGTTTCTGTTCTCTTGTGGTATGTGCAATACACATCCAAACAATTGTACTGCTGCCCCTTTTTGAGCAGCAGGTCTGATTTTGGAGCCTTGGAATGTTTCAGTTGCAAATAGAAATTGATAGAGTCTTGTATTTGCTTTGATTCAGTCTTGGTTATTTACAAAGAATGCAGGAGAAACCAAAATGAAAAGGAGCAGTTTTTTACCTAATTGCCCAAAACCTCTTTTGCCATCAGACTCAAAAGATTTCTCTAGCTTTTCTCTGGATCACACTATGCTCACAGCTTACTGCTTGGCTTTATTCTTTTTTGCTTCTGTTTGTCTGTTTCTCTGCTTTTGTCTGTTTTCAGTTTCTATGTGTTCTCTCACCCCTTCCCCTCACCCAGGCACACACACCTGGTCACAATGGCCAGTGGGATCTTCATTCCCATATGGTGCTAATTTCTGGGCAGATTCTATTAGGCTTTGTTTTTGCTGCAGGGCCTCATAAGTGTTTTTACAACTATTTTAAGTGAAGGGCATCTTCAAACATCATTCTGAATCAGGTTTTCTCTCAGTTCAACAAAAGGTTTCACCCAACTCATAACAATACCAAATCAACACATCCTGAAGTTCTAATAGAAAACCATGGAGGAAATCCATGAAAAAATTGACCAAATAATCCATGGAAAGAAAAAGCTGTAATACCTATAATTTATCAAGATGAATTATTCCCTCCGGGCCTGGTCACACAGAGCAATAATAGGTAGTCTGGTTCAAGAAAAAAACCCACTGACCTGTGTTCAGTAACATTCTGAAAGGGTCACTATGGGGATCCTCACAACAAAAGTGTTGGTGGCCTCAGGCTGCCACCACCAACTCTTGCTGATGGCCACTCTTACAATTTTTCCTAAAATACTTAAATAGTTTTATGAAAAACAAATAAATATGCACATTTACATGTCCAAATCATTGTAATTTATTTATGTAATTTTTTTTTTTTTTTTTTTTTTTTGCAGACTCAATAATAAAAATAATATGCAGTTGTCTCTATTGTTTACTGGGCTTAAAGAAAATAGAGATACAAACAAGGTACTCTGCACTTTTTGTTTTTTTCAGTTGATTTTTTGTTTTAGATTTGCTAGCTAGTAGGTCTGCTACTGTGAAAAGTGATATTTGTATATTTGTTAATAGCACCTTTCACAGCAGATTTACTCATCCCTGGGAAGCTGGGGGACAAATTAAACCCTGGATGGGAAAGTCAGTAACGAGGCAGGAGGGCCAAGGATAATGGCGAACTGGATGTGGGGCTGGAGGAGGCAGTGGGGTCAGGATGATGGGCTTGAGTCAGGGGCTGGAGCTAAGCTTCTGCTGCACAACTAGCAGCTGGAGGAGGCAGCAGGGGTCAGGTGGGGAGGTGGGAAGCCTGGGGCCGGAGCCCAAAACCCTGAGGCTCGAGATAGAGCCTGCCACCACATGGCCAGAGCCTGCTGCCCACCATCCCAGGGCTGAAGCCCAAATCCCAAGCCACATCACCTCTGGGAAGGAGAGGAACTCACACTGGTCATCTGTTCGTACAGTGTTTGTGACTCCAGAAAGGGGCAGGGACCAACCCTGGCTGGGGACCCCAGGGGAGGGGCTGTTGCTTCACCTCCCCTCCATCACCACCCAGGAGGCAGTGGCCACAAGAAAAGTCTGTGGTGATTGTATGCAGGGCAGGTGCAAAGATGTTTTGCACCCTAGGTGAAACCTCCACCTTGCTTCTCCTCCTGAGCCCTGTGGTAGCTCTCCACCCACCCCCTATGCCCTGAGGTGCTCCCCCTGCAGCAACTCCCCCTGCTCTTCCCTGAGGCACCCCTCTGCTCCCCACGGCAGCTCCCTCTGGCCCGGGGAGCCTTGCAGGAGATCCCCGCCCCAGCTCACCTCTGACCCATCTCCTCTCTGAGCACACTATCGCCGCTCCACTTTTCCCACCTCCCACGCTTGCAGCTCCAATCAGCTGTTTGGTGCCGCAAGCCTGGGAGGGAGAGAAGCAGAGCAGGGTGGTATGCTCATGGGAGGAGGTGGAGCAGAGGTGAGCTGGGGTGGGGAGCAGTTTCCCTGCATGCTGCACCCTCCCCTTACTTGCTGCAGGCGGTCTTCCCTGCTCCCCCTGCCCCAGGTCCCTCCGCCTAAATGCCGATGACGACCAGAGCAGCTGAAGATCCAACCACTGCCGAAGGACCCAAAATGCCACCTCCCAAATGCTAGTGCCCTAGGCGACCACCTAGGTCACCTAATTGGTTGCACCAGCCCTGACTGCATGCAACCACAGTGGGTGCATTTGAGAAAGGCTGCCTGTAATATCAAGATGTTCGCTATACTGCTGTTCCTATTCCTAGTTGTTCAAGGTAATTACGGGAATAATGTGCATATTGTAAATGTAAATATAAATGTACTTAATCCTAATGTCCTAAATCATTGTTGATTCATTTCTCCCCTACAAGACAATAACTCACTCCACAACCTAAATCTTTTTTTTAAAGGCTTCAAAGACCAGACTATGTACAGTGCGCACACTGCGGATAAGGGATACTGCATTCCCAACAATGCACTGCTCTTCTTCCTGGTCATTTCTCCTGGTATCTTCAGATCTCTGTCAGCTCTGGCTTTGCTTCCCCAATTCTTCCTCTGCTTCCCAAGCCACAATTTCTTGCATCAATATGAATTAGCTTGAAAACTAATCCCCTGCTGCTACATTTACATTTCTTGTAATAATACAGATGGCTGTGATTTAATTTATTAGATTTACAATGGATGGGACTGGGTGAATAATTTGTAGCAAACAATTTGTTCAATGAATTCCACTTTTTTCTGTTCCAGAATTGTCTGCTAGAAGATTACAATTTACTCAATGGTTATTCAAAATTATTGTTTAAAGTGTTTTTATTTATTTCAATTTAAATCACAAAAAGGCATGTCTACAAGGCTCTAGGAGCTCTGCATCTCTTAACTCCCACTTAAACTGTGAAAATAGGGCATAAATTAGACTTGAGTGATGCATAGACCATATATTGGCCCTCTACACAGAAGTAATTTTCACCCTAAGTGAAATGAATAGGTAAGTTTTAAATTTCTGAGATTTACACTTTAGGGATTCCTGAGCAGAGACATACAAATATTTATCCATGATCTTCCTGTGATAAGAAAATACTTCACAGAAATGCTTCTCCTTGTATTTATCTGGTTGTTGTTCATAAACAACAAATGGAAATAAAAATCTCTGGCTTCTTTATCAATCTGTGTGAAAAGGATGGATTTTGTATATCTGTTGAATTGAATTCCTTACAGGGATCACTGTAGATGGATTTATTTTTGTCTTGATTAGACCAAAAGCAGAAAAACACTTTTGATATGATCGTAGCCAGTAGGACCTTGTTGAGATTTTTGCCTCTAAGTTCACATAAGTGGTGGACAATTAATTCGTTAAATTATATCCAAAGTCCTATGTAATGACTGATAAATACTAAAAAAAAAAAAAATCAATTATCTGGATACTTATAACCCAAGTGACAATCATTTTGCAGCCTGCATTTTTGTCTTATACTGTGCGAAGATTGATACCCTCAACCAAGTTCACTTCATCTAGCTAAAGCAGAAATGTCCAGACTGGTGCCATGTTTGCTCCTGGGCTCTGTGTTCTACTCCTTGGTTACTAACATTCCTTTAGTAACATATTCCCACACCTCGGTGGGTAATTTTTCAGGAAATGACACAATGTCAGACAATAACAGGAACTTTATAGGCAGCAGCTTGCTGTTACACAGCCTAGGATCCATATTCCCCCCTCATGGTTCACATTTCACATTAGAGAGGTCCATGGGTTAGAGTGCTTGCCTAGGACTTGTGAGACACAGGCTGAAGTCCCTGCTCTGTCACAGAATTTGCATAGATTTGGTCAAACCACTAAGCCTCTCTGCACTTCAGTACCCCATTTACAAAATGGTAGCAGTAGTTCTTTCCTACCACAATAGGCTGGTGTTAGGTTATAGACAATAAGGACTGTGCTGCGCTCAGATACTATGGTAATGGGAGCCTTACCTTAAATAGATATTGGATGCTGAGGTACAATTTTGAATCAGTACATGATTATTGTTTACCATATGTATTGCAATAGCTTCCCAAAGGCTGTCATGAGGATTAGGGACCCATTCTCTGCCCAGAAAGTTTTACAAAAGACACACTGAAGGAGAAATTATAGAGATAGCAGGAGAACCAGGAGATGATAGTCATGGAATCTGAGGGAGAACAAGATTTTTTTAAAAAAAGCATGGTCAAGTGTGTCAAAGGATGTTGACAAGTCAAGGAGGATGAGGATAGACTACTGGTTCTGACCTTTAACTAGGAAGAAGTCATTAGAGACTATGGCCAGAACAAATAAAGTGGAGTTCTTTTTACACAAGTATGGATTTTATCAGCCATTCCATTATATTGCCCAGGAAGTATGTGAGGCTGACGGGACTATTATTATGTGGCTCATCCAGTTTCCCCATTTTAAATATTGGTACAACATTAGCTTTCTTTCAGTCTTCTGGAACTTCCCCAGTGTTCCAAGACTTATTGAATACCAAATAAAGGGTCAAGAGAGCTCCTCAGTATTTGGTATATAGAGAAATATCTTGGATTGCATGTATCTAGTATGTTTAAAAACAGACCACAATCCTGTAAATACTTACACATATTTTTAACTTTATACCTGTGAGGTATGGGTCAGTGGGACTACTTGCATAATTTAGAGCATTTCTGTGTTTGAAGCATCCTGCTTATATATGGGATTATATTTTGTTCCATCTTCAATGTGGATATATCACATTGTAGATGACCTTTGATATGTAATATAGCTGTACATTAGGCACATTTAGATGTATATGTCTGAGCTAAGTGAATGAGTGAAAGTGATAAAAATCTCTGATGAAAATTCCATTTTAAAAAAAAAATTGGATATGCGGAAGATCTTGCCATGACAATCAAAGCATGAAATCTCCATGACACTGAGAAAGCATTAATTGAGGACCTCCAAATTATGGAACAATACTTCCGGAAATGGAGGATCAAAAAAAAAATAAACCTGGAAAAACAATGGTAAGTGCACTTCATCTTGATGATAAGACTACCAAAAATATATTGAAAGTAGCTTTCTGTGGTGCATCATGTGCATCATGATTACACTCCAGCATACCTGTCAATGAAATTCAACCACACCCTTACTTTCCATGATTACATTGAGAAAGTATCTGCAAAGATAAAAATCAGAGTGAACATAATTCAGAAAATAGCAGGGACAATCTGAGGAGCATCAGCATCAATGCTGCAAACATCTGTAATGGCACTTATATATTCAGTAACGAAATATTGTGCACCCATATGGAGCAGATGCAGCCATAAGTGACTTGTTGACACCCAGGTGAATACACTGATGAGGTTCATCACTGGCTCCCTAAAATTAACTCAAACACCATGGTTAGCTGTTCTAATATCGCTTCTCCGATGATAAGCCAACCTGCTGCTATACTCTGCAAAACTCAACAAATCTTCCTATCTACTAAGATATTGGCAATGCCCCTCACCCAATTTTTTACATCAGACAAGCCTTTCTAGGAACATTTGCTTAGCCTCATGAAATCAGGCTATGAACAGAAGGAGGCTTGGAAAGCAGAGTGGGCTAAATGAGACTTTAAAAATAAGCACCTTGTGACGCATCCCACTCAGAAGGCTCCTGGGTTTGGCCTTCCACAGACATCTTGGTCAATTCTGAACCAAATTCAAACCAGTCATGATAGATGCAGACATCTAATGCACAATGGAAAATCAAGGACTCTCTACCTTGCAAGTGTGGCTTCCATAACAAAGCATCAAACATATCACCACCTACTGCCTAATTTATAAATATGAAAGAGCCTTCACTGCTATCAATTCTGCCAGTCCTGATGTAGCTATCTGGCTTGATCAACTTCAGGTAAAATTGTAGTTGCTGCTCTACACCAGCCGTATGAAAGAAGAAGATGGAGCTACAACTTGGTCTTTTGAATGCCAATTCCAAGGGTGAAATCATGGATCCATTCAAGATAATGGCAAAATTCAGGCCACAATTTCAGACTAGGTATATTTGGTATTCTCAGTCAATATAGGATAAGGATCTGTGACTTCTGACTGCATTTACACAGATCATTTGTGTTAGAACATTTTCACCAAGGAATTCCATTGGAGTAGTTCAACGGAAATCAGGTATTTGGGGGATGGATAAAGTTCCATCTATTATGTTGGCCCATGTTAAAATGCGAATCATGAATTCTCAACATGGAGAGTGTAATGGATTAGTATAGGTTTTTATTTATCTATATCAGGCTGAAAACTCTTTTTGTTTTCGAATCATAGAATAATAGATAGATGACTAGGGAGGAGTATAAATATGTTCCTCGAGCATGCAGGAGCGTAAGCCAGACGGCCAATGCATAATTGGAGTTTCAGCTAGCAAGTTATGTGAAGGGTAACAAGAAGGGTTTCTACAGGTACATTAACAAGATGTTAACAAGAAGATGGTCAGGGAAAATGTGGTACCCTTACTGTATGGGGGAGGCAACCTAGTGACAGATGATGTGGAAAAAGCTGAAGTACTCAATGCTTTTTTTGCCTCGGTCGTCACAGACAAAGTTAGCTCCCGGACTGCTGCACTGGGCAGCATGGTATGGGGAGGAGGTGAGCAGCATTCAGTGCAGAAAGAACAAGTTAAGGACTATTTAGCAAAATTGGACATGCATACGTCTGTAAGTCCAGATCTAATGCATCTAGGGATGCTGAGGGAGTTTGCCATTGGCCATTATCTTTGAAAATTCCTGGTGATCGGGGTAGGTTCTGGATGATTAGAAAAATGTAAATATAGTGCTCATCTTTAAAAAAGCAAAGAAGGAGAATCTGGGGAACTACAGAGTGTAAGCCTCACCTCAATCCCTGGAAAAATCATGGAGCAGCTCCTCAATGAATCCATTTTGAAAAACTTGAAGGAGAGAAAGGTGATCAGGAACAGTTAACGTGGTTTTACCAAGGGCAAGTCAATCTAATTGCCTTTTTTGATGACATAATTGGCTCTGTGGATGTGGGGAAAGCGATGGATGTAATATACCTTGATTTTAGCAATTTTTTGATATGGTCTCCCACAGTATTTTTGCCAGCAAGTTCAAAAAGTATGGCTTGGGTGAATGGACTATAAGGTGGGTACAAATCTGACTAGATTGTCAAGCCCAACAACTGAAGATCAACTGCTCCATGTCTAGTTGGCAGCCAGTATCAATCAGAGTACCCCAGACGTTAGTCCTGGGGCCAGTTTTGTTCAACATTATTAATGATCTGGATGATGGGATGCTTTGCACTCTCAGTAAGTTCGCGGATGACACTAAGTGGGAGGGCAGAGGTAGATATGCATGAGAGTAGCCATAGGGTCTAGAGTGACCTAGGCAAATTGTAGGAGTGGGCCAAAAGAAATCTAATGAGGTTCAACAAGGACAAGTGCAGAGTCCTGCATTTAGGATGGAAGAATCCCATGCACTGCTACAGACTAGGGACCAAGTGGCTAGGCAGCAGTTCTACAGAAAAGGACCTAGGAATTATAGTATACGAGAAGCTGGATATGAGTCAGCAGTGTGCCCTTGTTGCCAAGAAGGCTAACTACATATTGGGCTGCATTAGTAGGAGCATTACCAGCAGATCGAGGAAAGTGATGATCATTCCCCTCTATTTGGCACTGGTGAGGCCACATCTGGAGTATTGCATCCAGTTTTGGGGGCCCCACTACAGAAAGGATGTGGAAAAATTGGAGAGAGTCTAGCAGAGGGCAATGAAAATGATTAGGGGTCTCGGGCTCATGACTTATGAGGAGAAGCTGAGGGAACTGGGCTTATTGAATCTGAAGAAAAAGAAGAATGAGGGGGAATTTGATAGCAGCCTTCAACTACCTGAAGGGGGGGATCCAAAGAGGATGGACCTAGGCTGTTCTCAGTGGTGGCAGATGACAGAACAAGGAGCAATGGTCTCAAGTTGCAGTGAGGGAGCTCTAGTTCGGATAACAGGAAAAGCTGTTTCACTAAGATGCTGGTTAAGCATTGGAATGGGTTACCTATGGAGGTGGTGGAATCTCCATCCTAAGAGGTTTTAAGGCCTGGCTTGACAAAGCCATGGCTGGGATAATTAAGTTGCGGTTGGTTCTGCTTTGAGTGGGGGGTTGAACTAGATGACCTTCTGAGGTCTCTTCCAACCCTAATCTTCTATGATTCTATGATTCATTCAAAGGAACTGGCACATGAAATTGCAAGGCCAACAGCAAAAATTATTAATGAAACTGTAAACTCAGCGGTCGTATCTAAAACTGGTGAATTATAAATATAGTACCTATGTCATAAACAGATAGTTAAGGGTTAATGTCTCTTACCTGTAAAGGGTTAACAAAAACAGGTAACCAACCTGACGAGGACCAATCAGGAAACATATTCATATCTCGGTGGAGGGAGTCTTGTTGTGGTTTTTGCGTTCTGTTGTTTCTCTCTGAGTCTGAAAGGATAGGGGCAACCAGGTTTCTTGCCGAGATCTCCTGCTACGTTCGTTTATATTCGAATGTGAGTATTAAGTAGACGCGGTTCAGTCTTTCTAAGTCCGTTTCCGTATTTGCAATTTACTTTTCTGGAAGTATTTTATTTGTATTGTGTGGGGGGGATGTTTTCTCTCTAGTGTCTTAAGCTGAAAGACCCGTGTACATATTTACATCTAGATTCAAGACTTTTACTTTTTTTTCTTTTCTTTTATTAAAGTTTTGCTTTTTAGACCTGTTTATTTTTTCCTAGTTGAGGTAAGGGAATTGCGTCTGTATCACCAGGGAATTGGTGAGGGAGGGAAAGTAATATTCTCTTTGTTTTAGATTTCCGGGCTTGATCTGTATTGCTCTGGGTGAGGGAGACGGGGGGTAGAGTTGGAGCTCTGTTTTATGATTCAGGAGTTTGAATCACAGTACTTCCAGCGGTAACCAGGAGGGAAAGCCTAGGAGAGGCATGGTGAGGGAAAGAGTTTATTTCTTGTTCAAGTCAGGGGTCTGGATCATTGGGGTCTCAGAAGTTTTGGGGGTCAGAGTTTATTCAGGCACTCAAAGTCCTTGATTGGTGTTCGTTTATCAGATCTAAGTAGGTAATTAAGCTTAGAGAAATTCATGCTAGTACCCCATCTTTGGACCCTAAAGTTCAGATTGGGGAAGAATACTATGACAACCTATATTTAAGAAAAAGAAAAATGTAATCCAGGAAAGTACAGGCCTGTTGGAACTAATTTTGAAAGAGAAAATAATTAAAGACATAGAGGTTAAAGGTAACTGGGATAAAATACAACAGTACATAGTTCCAAGTAGATAGTTCATGCAAGATCAACCTGATCTCTTTCTTTGAGAAGGTAACTGATTTTCTAGACAAAGGAAATGCAGTAGATATAAACTACCCGTTTTTCAGTAAAGCATTTGATATAGTTCCATAAAGGAAATTGTAACTTGATTTGGAGAAGATGGGGATGAATATAAACACTCAAAGTTGGATAAGAAACTGATTTAATGGGAAGCAATAATGGGTCATGCTGAAAGACGATCTATTATCTGGAGGGAGATTATTAGCAGAATTCCTCAAAAATCAGTCTTGGGACCAATCTTATTTAACATTTTCATTACTGACTTTGGCACAAAAAGTACAAATGTGCTAACAACATTTGCAGATGACAAAGTTGGGAGCTATTGCCAATATGGAGGAGGACTAGAATATCATACAGGAAGATGGGGACAATCTTGAAAACTGAAGTAATAGAAATGGGATGAAATTTTATAGTGAAATTGCAAGGTAATTAATTTAGGGACTAACAAGACTTTTTTCCAGTAAGCTGGGGATTTACCAGTTGGAATTGTCTGAAGAGGAGAAAGATCTGGGTTTACTGGTGAATTACAGTGGCCAATGTAAAGGCTAATGCAGTCCTAGGATGCATTAGGTGAGGTATTTCCAATTGAGATCAGCAAGTTCTGTTACGATTTTACAAGGCATTGGTGAGATCTCCTCACTGAAATAATGTGTGAAGTTCTGGTCTCCCATGTTTAAGAAAGAGGAATTCAAATTGGAACAACTGCAGAGAAGGGTTACTAGGATAATCAGAGGAATGGAGATCTTACCTTACAAGAGGAGACTTAAGGATCTTTGCTTTTTTAACCTAACCAAATGAAGGCTGAGGAGAAATATGATTGCTTTTCATAAATATATCAGAGGAATAAATACCAGGGAGGGAGAGGAATTAGTTAAGCTCAGTACCAATGTGAACACAAGAACAAATGGATATAAACTGGCCATCAGGAAGTTTAGATTTGAAATTAGACGAAGGTTTCTAACCATCAGAAGAGTGAAGTTCTAGAACAATCTTCCCCGAGGAGCAGTGGGCGCAAAACACCTAACTCATTTCAAGACTGAGCTTGCTAAGTTTATGGAGAAGATGGTATGATGACGTTTCCGAGAATGACATATGGCACATCTGCAACAGCAATTAGCGAATATCTCCAACAGCTGGTGCTAGGCACTAGATGGAGAGGGCTCTGAGTTACTACCGAGAACTCTTTCTCACACACATAATCAGGGTCTAACTGATCACTATGTTTGGGTTTTGGAAGGTACATTCTCCAGTCAGATTATCAGGGATCCTGTTTCTTTGTTTGTTTGTTTTGACTTTCTCTGGGGCACAGTTCACATACTGGTTTGAACTAGATAAATGGTGGATTCTCTGTAACTTCAAGTATTTAAAATAGGATTTTAAGATGTCAGTAACTCAGCCAACAGGTTATGGGCCTTTTTCAGAAGTGTGTTGCTGAGGTTCTGTGGACAACAATGTGCAAGATCTCAAACTAGATGACCATGATAGTCTCTTCTGGCCTTAAAAATCTTAAAAATCTATGAGTCTATAATTTCTATGAAGTTTCTTTACCAGATCTGTTCAATAAGTCTATAGCTAAATCCCAAAAGGTGTTGAGTACCTGCAGCTGTATAATGTATCCTAAGCAACACAAACTGCTGGGAGCACATCAGACCTGTTGTCTGTTCTCTATGATGGTTTCCCATAGAATCTCAATTCACACTATTGCCAACACCATGACAAGTGAGATCCCTGTCTAATTTCAAGTCCCTGCATCAAGTCAAGGTGGCACTAATGTTTTCATAGAAAAGAATTTCAGAAGCTATGTTTGCTTTTTCAGGCTCTCTGAGGGCACTCAATTGCCTTTTAAAGAAGAAGATCATGGAATCATAGAATCATAGAAGATTAGGATTGGAGGAGACCTCAGGAGGTCATCCAGTCCAAACCCCTGCTCAAAGCAGGAGCAACCCCAACTAAATTATACAGCCAGGGCTTTGACAAGCTGGGCCTTAAAAATCTCTAAGGATGGAGATTCTGGGCTTTTTCTTTCAACAGGGAGGATGGATGAGAACACAATTTGCGCCACAAACTCCTTTATCCTTCTTCCCAGAGCCATGAAATCTGCAGTGACCACTCAAGGTCATTCTTGGCAGTATCATTGGTGCCTAGGTGGAGAAGTAGGAAGGGATGGCGGTCCGAGGGCTTCATCAGTCTCACCAGACACTTTGTCACATCCTGAATTCTAGCTCCAGGCAAAGAGCACACTTCTTGAGTTTCCCAGTCTGGATGGCAGATTGATGACTCTGTCCCCCTTAGGAAGGAGTCCCCGACCACCCCCAACTGTCTCCTCCTCTTGGGAGTGTTGGCCATGGAACCTCATCCCTAGGACAATGCATCCCATGCCTTCCGGTTGATGGAGTCTCCTTCTGATCCCTTCCCTCAGATGACTCGTCCAAACCATTCTCCACTGTAGTATCTGTGCAGAGAGCCTGAAAATGGTTTCTTACCATTATCAGCATTGGGGGTACATGTGTTCTCCTCTTTCTTCTTCTAAAGGTCACATGCTGCCAATTTTCTTCCCCATTCTGCACTGCTCTCTCTGATTCTTCAGCATGCAGTGCCTGCACTACTAAACACTGACTTCTATCCAGAAAAATCTTCATTTTCTCTGATGCAATGCAGGGTTGATAAGTGGGTCTCTAGTCCTTTAACTTTGTGCAGATTAAGTTACTTCTATCCTCTGGGAGAAAGACAAACATGGAACATCCTGTGCAGATCATAACAGCTGATCACTCATTATCCATATTGTATTCCTTTTAAGAGCCTCTTCATATGTTGTATCCACTGCTCATAGAAGCCTGAAAGGCAAAACCTCTGTGGGAACTCCCTCCAGGTGAACTCCCAAGGAAACTCCCTCTGTTTGTTTATCCTCTGTTCACAGCTCACTTGATTCGAAACTGGCTTATTTTTTATAACCTGCTGGCTCAAAGCAGTTGCCTCGGCACAAAGCCTTCCCTCCAATCAACCACGCAAGGCTCACCTGGAACAAAGCATTTCCAATTCATGCTTTTCATACAAACAAACACATAATCAAACAATCCCTGCAACGAGCACCAGTCAAACAGCAGACAGACACTCAGATATTCACCCCACCAGCTCACAACACAGCCCCCTTAATGCAGCACTCCCCATAGCTCCTTTCGGACAGTTCCCGGGCAAACTCCCTCTGTTGGCTTCTCCTCTGCCACCTACTCTATTTTTCTGCCTAAAAAGGCTTAAGACTTTCTCTTAAAAAGATCAGGTGAAGAACTGTGGCTGTACTCTGGGGTTTTACTTCAAGAGCAAGGAATGTACTAGATGTGGAGAAAAGAAAACTGTGTCAAGAAAGAAGCAGTGTTTGGGAGACCAATCCAAAGTGCTGCTTCAGCATATGAACAGAGATTAGAACTCCAAGGTTCAAAGCAAATTGCATTCTTCCTCTTAGAGTTTGCGCTTTACATCCTCTTTGTTGTATTGATCTCCTTTTTAGAATAAGGTGTCTAAACCTGCATACAGCAAACACACCAAGTGCGATATCATGAGTGCTGCTGGAGATTATTTTGAGGGATCTGTCATTTTTTTATTACTAATAATGGTGATAAATGGGCTTGAATGAAAAAAAAATCACATTTGTCTGAATATCTTGTCACAGTTATCTAAATGTATCTCCCAGTTTCCATTGACCATTGCCATATGTATATAATATTATTTCTTGTGCTCAGGGCTAACTAAGGCCAATGTACCACTCAAGTTCTACCTCATACTTATTTTAGAGAGCACCTACTATATTCAAATAAATGGTTATGTTTTCAGTTTATTCAAATAATAATTTGATTAATCACTAACAGGGCATTTTGGAAAGGGACATGCAAATATCTTGTTCCATGGACTAGATACTTCATAACAGGATAAATGCCAGATTTGAATCTTCATGAAATGACCTGGCTATATATGAACAGGTGAAACGTAATTTTCATCCTGCTTTTGAACCTATGCAAAAAGGACTAAGCTTTGTATACCCATGAGCCAGACATGAACAGTCTTCTAAACCTAGCCTTCTGGAAACCAAGTCTTCTGGAAAGTCTTGAGAAGTGAGCTACAAACTAAGAATTAAAGATGAAAAAGTCTTCAGTGCCTGTTGCTATTTTTTATCTGATGATCTCAGCAATGGAATTATCAGCAGGAGTTGTTACAAATGGATATATCGTTGCCTTAAATTGTATCGACTGGGCCAAAAGCAGAAAACTGACTTCCTATGATAAGATCATAACCAGTCTGGCCTTCTCCAGATTTTGCCTACAATTCTTGGTGACATTAGACAATGTTTTATCTAAGGTATATCCAAGTATCTTTGATAGACTTCAAGCACTACAGCTTTACTTTGTTATCTGGATGTTCACAAACCAAGTGAGTCTCTGTTTGGCAAGCTGCCTTTCTGTGTTCTACTGTTTGAAGATTGCCACTTTCAACCAGTCCCTCTTCAGCTGGTTAAAATTGAAAATCTCCAGACTGGTGCCATTGCTCCTTCTGGGCTCTGTGCTGTATTGCCTGGTTACCACAGTTGCTTTTACATTGTTCATCTATTCCTATTCTGTATCCTCTCACAACTCTACAGATCTATCAACAAATAGCACAATGTCAGACAATATGAAGAACCTTGTGGAGTTCACTTTTCTGATACACAGCGTAGGATCTGTTTTCCCCCTTACTGTTTTTATTGCTTCATCTGTTCTGTTAATCATATCCCTTTGGAGACACATCAGGAAAATGAACCTTAATTCAGATCTTAATCCAAGTTTTAGGAACCCCAGCACGGATGCTCATGTTCGTGCTCTTAAATCTGTGATGTCCTTTTTCATCATCTACAATATTTATTTTGTGGCTTCAACATTCTCAATAGGAAACTTATCCTATTTGACTGCTGAATGGATAATTAAGGTGTGTACATTTGTAGCTGCTGCCTATCCTTCTGTACACTCCATTATCTTGATTCTGGGCAACCCCAAATTAAAACTGGCCTCAGCAAAAATTCTGCATTCTGCCAATTGCTGGTTCAGAGAGGTTACTTCATAATATCTATTCCTGTCCTTCCAGATCAAGAATGTTCACTTCCTTCGTAAAGCAGAGTAGTGGAAAAAAATCTTTGATTTTCCTCTTTGTTTCCACATTTTCCAGTCTATTATTAACTTGAAATCTTTCTTATTGCTATAGTACTAAAGCCACTGACAATTTCCAAGAAGATCCTTTGCACATTCCCCACAAATTCCCATTCAAACTTTTCCAGTGGCCATGAGTATTTCCTGAAGCAGCAATGCTATCCTTTTAAGAAGAGACTTCTTATTGTATCAGATGTTTGATGTGGATATATGATTAAGAAAAACAGAAATTTCATTTGCCTATCATGGATTCGCCGAGGACTGAAATTTGGTCTTCACTGGGGAATGACATTTCTGTTTATAAGCAGATAAACCAGGCATTTCTAGAAATGAAATGTGCAAAGTGCAACCCATGCATGGATTGGTCCATGCCATTCTTGTGAGAGAAAGGACAGTCACAGGACTGACCACTGGAATTTAATAAAAAAGTCCAGTCCATTAGATTTCGCTGTCCACCAGCATCTAGAACAGTTATCTGGATGATAAAGCTTAGTTAGAATCTGGCACAAAATTACTATAGCCACCTTCTTTTAATAAGTACCTGTGTCATTATCTGACCTGCAGTGAAAGGCTACAATGGAAAAACATGCATGAAATTGTCAGATACAGAGATAACAACTTGAATCACTGAAATAATAGTTGTCCAATACAGAGAACTGTTGAAATAATTGTTATTTCTACTTTGAAATAACAATTGTTGGATACAGAAAAGCCAACTTGAATAATTGAAATAACTGTTGTAGGGGCCACATTGTGAAAAGGATACCCTCCTTTTTTGAGAGACTGTTTCTGCCCACAATTCAACTGAGTGCAGAAATCGGAGTACTTGCATCTCTACCTACATGTGGATAAAACTGGCAATTTTGCAGGACTAAACATCACTCAAAGAAAGAAGCTTAGTCTCAGCCCTTTGAAATTTACCCTGTTATACTAAAAAGTTTATGCTTGATCCATATATTTTTTCAAAGTAACATAATCATACAGTTAGTTATACAAATCATCTATTAGATACATCTTACTAGTGAATTGTTTGGTAATTTAGTAAGAAGTTTGAACATAAAGCATGAATAGCTAGGGTTGATAATACAGTACTGTGATAGAATATAGCTAAGAAAATGTAAATGTACGTGTATGGGAGGATCATTCATGATCATTGCTTGGATTAGAGACAATTTAAATAATAAAAATAAATTACTGTCAATATGGTAGTTAAGACTTTTAAAATTGTAATTGGAGGAGTTTGCAGGGTAGACAGTAACACCGGGGGGAGGGATAGATCAGTGGTTTGAGCATTGGCTTGCTTAAACCCAGGGTTGTGAGCTCAATCCTTGAGGGGGCCATTTGGGGATTGGTTCTGCTTTGAGCAGGGGTTTGGACTAGATGATCTCTTGAAGTCCCTTCTAACCCTAATAATCTATGATACTGTGTCCCACTGGAAAAAGAGAATTCCCCCTTTGAAAGGGACCCAGCATTGGCATCTAGACCTTGGGATGATCTGAGCCAATGAACATTAGAGATGTTTGAAAAATGGTGGTACTGTTTGTGAAAATTTTTTGCAATAGTTAGTTAAAATTTAAATAAACAAAGAGAACGGTCTTCTAAATATGATCTTTTCTGAGCTTCCGATCATGGTAATTTGGGACACATGACAGGTTGGAGAATATGTCTGTGTCAACTTATGAATATGTTTCTCTTTTATAAATAACATTATTGTATCTTTCAATGGATTAGAGCCTCCATATGGTAGCAAGACCCTGGCACACATGCTTAGAAATATGCAGCAAAGCCATTGTATAATTCTCAGCTACTTGAAGAATAGTTTTTTTGACAGCATGGTCTTTGAATAAATTCTCTCTTCACAGAAATGTGTTTGGGGAGATGTGGAATTCTACACAGGAGAAGGGAAGGGTTAAGAGGAAGTCTAGTCTGTAAACGAAGCTTATTGGAACATCTCTGAGGGTGAAATTTACCTGCATTTAGTTTCTTATTGTGTTAGGCTTAGAATTGTGTGTTTTATTTTATTTTGCTTGGTAACTTACTTCGTTCTGTCTGTTATTACTTGGAACCACTTAAATCTTACTTTTTATAGTTAATAAAATCACTTTTTACTTATTAACTAACCCAGAGCAACAATTAATTCCTGAGGGAGCAAACAGCTGTGCATTTCTCTCTTTCAGTGTTATAGAGGGTGAACAATTTATGAGTTTACCCTGTATATGCTTTATACAGAGTAAAACGGATTTATTTGAGGTTTGGATCCCACTGGGAACTTGGTATCTGGGTGTTGGAGACAGGAGCACTTCTTGAGCTGTTTTCAGTTAAGCTTTTTGGGGACGTGGTTCAGACCTGGGTCTGTGTCTGTAGCAGGCTAGCATGTCTGGCACAACCAGGCAAGGTACTGAAATCTCAAGCTGCCAGGCAAAATGGGCTTAGAGGTAATTCAGGTACAGCAGGTGGCAGTTCTCAAAGGGGTTTCTGTGACCCAACCCACTACAGAGACCATCTAACTGGAGCAGAGGGAAACAATCCCACACTTGGGATCCTCCTTCCAGATGATATTGTGGTATCCTCTTGCATTGAGGATACCTCTCCGGGGGAGGGAACTCCAGCTATAGAGACTGGTATTAGTAATCGGCAAAGAGACTGAGACTGGTATTAGTAATGGGCAATTTGATCACTATAGCTGATTATAACTGGGTTTGCGATGATCAGGAGAACTGCAATAATGACTTGCCTGCCTGATGCAAAGATTGAAGATCTCTCAAGACATCTCGATAGACTTATGTGTAGCGCTGGGGAGGAGCTGGTGTTCGTGGTATATGCAGGTACCAATGACATAGGGAAGGATCCTGGAGGCCAGATTTTAGGCTGCTAGGTAAGAGATTGAAATCCAGGACCTCCATGGTAGCATTCTCTGACATGCTCCCAGTTCCACGCACAGAGCCAGTTAGACAAGCAGAACTGCAGAGTCTCAATGCGTGGATGAGATGATGGTGTAGGAAGGAGGGGTTTAGATTTATTGGGAACTGGGGAAACTTTTGAGAAAGGGGGAGCCTATACAGGAAGTATGGGGTCCACCTAAACCAAAATGGAACCAGACTGCTGGCAGTTAACATTAAAAAGTTTGTAGAACAGTTTTTAAACTAAGGGCTGGGGAAAGCCGACAGGTGTGGAGGACCACATGGTTAGGACATCCCTTAGGGGAAGGTTTATTAATAGAGAATCTCTGTCCTAGTGAGGATGAGAGGATGAAAAATGATAAAATACAGACAGGGTCTGATCAGAAACAGTCAAATAAAAAAGAGTCCCATTCAATTACATTGTGTAATGGCAGACAATTAAAGGGAGACAAGTTTTTAAAGTCCTTATATACCAGTGCTAAAAATCTACGTAATAAAATGGGTGAACTAGAGTACCGTGTATTAAATGAGGATATTGATATAATAGACATCACAGAAACCTGGTGCAATGAGGATAATCAATGGCGTACAGTAATACCAGGGTACAAAATATATCAAAAGGACAGAACAGGTTGTGCTGGTGGGAGAGTGGCACTATATGTGAAAGAAAGCATAGAATCAAATGAAGCAAATATTGTAAATGAATCAAACTGTACCATAGAATCTCTATGAATAGAAATTCCATGCTCTAATAATAAGAATATAGCAATAGGGATATATTACCAACCACTTGACCAGAATGGTGACAGTGACTGTGAAATGCTCTGGGAGATTAGAGAGGCTATTAAAATTAAATAATAATAATAATAATAATAATAATAATGGGGGATTTCAATTATCTCCATATTGACTGGGTACATGTCACCTCAAGATGGGATGCAGAGATAAAGTTTCTTGACACCTTAAATGACTACTTCT
>NC_133771.1:39368595-39408709 GCF_003597395.2 Chelonoidis abingdonii | reverse complement strand
CCCCCCATTATTGTCTATTGTAAACACCCTATACACCCCATCCCATCGTTTTTCATTGTTAAATTCCCACCACTTCCTTTTTCCTTTAATAAAGAAATTAATTGGCACCCCACCTGTGTGGTAATTGCTCCCCAAGATCCCATATACCTGCGGGCAGGAACAAGAAAGAGACCACTCTGTGAAGGAGACTTAACTTTAGAAAAAGCTCTCCAAATATGCAGGGCAGCAGAAATTGTGAAAGCACAAGCCAAAGAGCTGATTCACTAGAAGGGGTTATCCATGTACTAAGTATAAAAGAGTATAGCCAGAATAGGTCAAATTGAAGAGTGGAACCACTCACTATGAAAACCACATCTAGAAGGAAAACTGGGTACAGACGGTCATATGATTCATGCATATGGATCATAGCATGGCCCCAAACAGTGTGCTGTTTTTGACAGACTGTCATAAAATGTGGGGGAAATAATCATTTTGCAAAGCTGCAGATTCCAAATATTCAGATTAATATTTTGTCTGAACAAGATTATGAGAGATTGAAAATACACCCAAAAAAGGGAGCAACAAAGATAAAAGTAACTGGTTATTCTAGAACAAATAAATCAGTGAAGGGGAGGTGCATTGTTACAATCAACCATAAAAACACCATGTACAGTCTCCCATTCATTCCAGTGCCAAAGGAAGTGATGCCAATTTTAGGCCTGACTGCATGTGAGAAACTCAGTCTGCTAAAATTGGTGCTCTCATTATAAGATCATACTGAACTTTGTTATGAGGCACTCTTTTGGGAATATCAGTATCTGTTTCAAGGGTTGGGTTACTTGCAGGGTGAAACACACAATCCAGATAAACAAGCAGGTCTCTCCAGTTATCCATCCATGTAGAGAGGTGCCATTTGCACTCTGATAAACTCAAGGCTGAGCTTGCAAGAATGGAAGCAGAGCAAGTAATGTAAAAGATTGAGAAGCCAACAGAATGGATGAGCTCCCTTGTCATTGTGGAGAAAAGTAACAGCTGTTATGCATACACTTAGGTTCAAGAGACCTCAACAAGGCTGTTAAAAGAGAACATTTCAAACTACCAATCAGAGAAGAGATTATGGTTCAATTTGCAAATGCACAATATTTGAGTAAATTGGATGCATCCTCAGGTTTGTGGCAGCTAAAATTAAGTGAAGAAAGCACAAAATTATTTGGATGATACTGATTCTTAATCTTCAGCACAACTTCAGCACCAGAAGTGCACCACAAAACCATACATGTGATCTATGAATGGATGACATCATCATCTGAGAGTCAACGAAAGAGAAGCATGATTGTAGACTTTGGGAAGTTCTGGATGCAGCTAGAGCTGCAAACCTCAAACTAAATAGGGAGAAATGTGTTTTAAGAGTTACAGAACTGATTTTTGTTGGGGACAATATTTTCAATGAACGTGCAAAACCTGATAAGATTTCAGTTATTGAAATGATGCTACATCCCTCATTAAAGAAAGATGTTCAGTGATTCTTGAGGATTCTTCATTATCTTGAAAAAATCATACCTAATCTATCTTTCAAAGCAGTGGCTTTAAGAAAACCACAGAATAAAAATGAATGGTATTGGGGTGCAGAACAGGATGAATCATGGGAAGTTTACATAAAGTAACAATTGATACAAGAGCCAGTGTTGAAGTTCTATGGACCAGGAAGATCTCTTAAAATGTCAGCAGATGCTTCACAGTCTAGGTTAGATGCAGTGATTTTTATAGAAGAATGAGGATTGTTGGCAGCTACTGGTGTATGCATCCAAATCACTGACTGAGGCAGAAATCAGATATACACAGACTGAGGAGTAGCTTTTAGGAATATTGTTTGCCTGTGATAGATTCAATCAGTATTTTTATAGACAGATAGTGGAAGTTGAAATTGACCACAAGCCCCTGATAGTGTTATTTAGTGAACAGCTAAATGACAGTACCTTGAGCATTCAAAGAATGATGATAAAACTGCAAACGTATTATTTGGTTGTGACCTACACCCCTGGTTAATATGCGCTGCAGATGCACTTTCCAAAGCACTGACTCCCATTAGGAAACCAGAGAAGACTTTAGAGAGAGAGATGAAAGCTACGTAGATCTGATTGTAAAGTCAATTCCAGTAGCTAACAGGAAACTGCAACAAATAAGAGTGGGAAAAGAGAAAGATGAATCATTGGGGATCCTTAAAGAAGTGATAATTAAAGTTTGGCCTAAAGAAATAAGTATTTGCTGTTCAAGTATAAAAGGCTATTGGAACTGCAGACATGAATTTACTGTGATAGATGGGATAATTTTCAAGGGCAGTAAGGTTGTAATTCCAATGAGTCTCCAAAAAGAAGTGCTACAGAAGATCCACCAGGATCACTTAGAAATTGAGAAATGCAATCAATGAGCACGAGAGGTGCTGTATTGGCTGTGGATCAATCACAACATTACTTACGAAAAAGACTTTTGAAAGTGCGGGGTGATTTGTATAAAGCTTTATTGGTTTACTGATGTACACCTCTGGAAAATGGCTTTTCTCTAGGTCAGCTATTAATGGGAAGAAGTAATTTTCCAATCATTGATAACTTGCTAAAATCTCAGAACAATGAAACCATATGAAAGCTGATAGAAAATCAGAAGTGGAAACAGAAATATTATTTTGACAAAAGGGCCCATGTCCCATATCTTATCAAAGATGAGAGTATGTCTAAGGAATCACACCTCTAATACTTGGGGCTAAATGGGTACCATTAAAGAACAGCTGTATCCAAGGTTTTATGTAATCCAGACAGACTAGGGGGATTACATTTGATGTGATTGAAGGGATCTAAAAGTAATCCCAGAAAGTTCCAAAACATTGACAATGGATGTGGACTCTGGTATTTCCAATCTGACTGATCCTTTATCATCAAAAGACAAAGGAGAAACTGTCAAGGAACAAGAGAACAACTCAGACTCTAAAGAAAAGCTGATACTGAGTGTCATAAACAGATAGTTAAGGGTTAATGCCTCTTTTACCTGTAAAAGGTTAAGAAGCTCAGTGAACCTGGCTGACAGCTGACCAGAGGACCAATAAGGGGGACAAGATACTTTCAAATCTTGGTGGAGGGAAGTCTTTTGTTTGTGCTCTTTTTTTTGGTGTTGTTCGCTCTTGGCACTAAGAGGGACCAGACGTCAATCCAGGCTCTCCAAATCTTTCTGAATCAATCTCTCATGTTTCAAAATTGTAAGTAATAGCCAGGCAAGGTGGATTAGTCTTATTTTTGTTTTCTCAACCTGTAAATGTCCTTTTCTTTTCTGAGAGGACTTTACCTCTGCTTGCTGTAACTTTGAACCTAAGGCTAGAGGGGGTTCCTCTGGGCTATATGAATTTCATTACCCTGTAAAGTATTTTCCATCCTGATTTTACAGAGATGATGTTTACCTTCCTTCTTTAATTAAAAGCTTTCTTTTTAAGAACTTGATTGATTTTTCCTTATTTTAAGATCCAAGGGAATTGGATCTGGACTCACCAGGGATTAGTGGGAGAAAGGAGTGGGGATGGTTAATTTCTCCTTGTTTTAAGATCCAAGGGGTTTGAATTTGAGTTCACCAGGGAACTGGTGAAGGCCCTCAAGGCCACCCAGGAAGGAAGAGTTTTGGGGGGACAGGAAGTGCTCCAGACACTAAAATTTCTGGATGGTGGCAGAGTTACCAGATCTAAGCTAGTAAATAAGCTTAGAAGTGTCCATGCAGGTCCCCAATTTGTACCCTAACGTTCAGAGTGGGGAAGGAACTTGACACTGAGAAGATCAGAGACAGAGATAAACATCATGAAAGACTCAGAGACTTGCTAATCTGCCTGAAGAAGGGTTGTTTGAGGAAAGCGAGTGGTAAAAGTCTGACTCAGGAGTGATGTGTTAGTAACCTCTCCTCTCGGTAGTTGATACATTGATTTCTGGAAATGTATGACGTGGATTGAGAATTTGAATGTATGTGTCATTAGTTATATGCATATATAAAAAGAAGCTAACAGCTAATTGGGTTCTTTTTTTATGAGGGAAAATGTAGAGATATGTTTGTGAAAGATTATAATTTAGAGACGTTCCCTCCTAAGGGACAGTATTATGAACATAGAAGTTTAGAGATGTGCCCTGGAAGCTGGAGTGGACAACACGGGATAGCTGTGCACAGCAGTTCACCACATAAGCGCTCTAGTTTATTTTATTAAAAATTACTCTCTCATTCACTGGTCTGTTTAATTAACCTCAAAATCATTACAGTGACGTCAGTGTACTATTGCTTATTGGACCCTTAGTTTACCCCACAAGGGATGGAGCTATAATTGACCAGGCAGGAAGTCCAAGATGCAAGAAGCTGATCACTGCAGGGCCAGATTAGCTGTCAGCAGGGGTCCAAGAGATCTTACTAAACCACAGCCAGCTACAAAGGGGATGCACTTGCCAATGAGTCACTCTTACAATTGTGCAATAGGTGGAGATCTGAGAAGAGTGTGCTTAGTCTATTGGGAGGACTTGTGGTGGGAGAGGGCCAGCACTGATCTTAGGACACAGTACAGCTGAACCGCAGGGCTTCACCTCCTAAGAAGAGAGAACTAGATGGCAGAGGCAGGGAAGGTGTGTGGCAGAGGTCTGTACCCCAGGAGCATGATCTGGACATTGCTCAAATCCAGAGTAAAAATGAGAGGGATCCAAAGGCTGAAACCTGTACAATAGCCTGCTGCCCAGCCACAAGTGGGAGCTCAGCCGGGTGTATAGCAGAGTATTGAGGGGATAACTCACGGTTATCCTTGCAATAAGCAAATGTGTCTCTCTCACTGACATGTCCCATATATTAGAGCAGAGTGCAGTAATGCATTATTTAGAAACAATTTAATTTTCAGATTTGGTACAGTTTTGTGTTTGTGAATTGTCCATAAATATGATTTTTCATCAGATCACGACTACTTATGTCTGTTTCCTGACTATTTAGATACATTATGTCCATCCAACAAGGGAACAGAACTATCACCAAACACAATGAAACAATTCAGCATGAATATCTAATAGATGTCAGAGTAAGTGGCAAGAGAAAAAATGCATTAAATAAGGAATACAGTAAAGAAAATTGTACTGTAGATTAAGTGAATTTAGAGCAAGGCTCTGTTGTCTAAAGCTTTATTGGTTTTCCGATGTACACCTCTGGAAAATGGCTTTTCTCTAGCTCAGCTGTTAATGGGAAGAAGGATCAGATCTAATTTTCCAATCACTGATAACTTGCTGAAATCTCGGAACAATGAAACCATATGAAAGATGATAGAAAATCAGAAGTGGAAACAGAAATATTACCAGCACCAGACTGTTTAGGGCATTGCCTTTAGTTGTTTCTTCCTGGTCACAAGGCTTATAGCAGTGTTGCAAAATATCCAATCTTGGCCAGCTAAGCCAGAATCTTATTAGATGGAAGGAAAAAGGAATGGAGTAGAAAAGAGACGATCTAAGGTGGGAAAAGAAAAGGACACATACTGGGTGGGGGTGGGAGGAGCTGGGGAGAGAGAGACTAAGTCTCACATCCCAGCACAGTTGCCAACTTACACACAGTAAATAAGCACCCCGACTTTCACAATAAGCCAAAAATCAAGCTAATTCCATTTCAAAACAAGTCCAAAACAAGCCAATCCCTAAGAACCCCAACACTCTATGTTATTAGATTCCCCTGCATGCAGCCTGGGACTGTGGTGGGCCCACTGTGCACTGCTGACTCTCTCGCCCCTCCCTTGCCCCTGCTTGCCAGGAGCCAATCAAAAAAAAAAAAAGAAGCAACAAGCTACAAGCCAAAAACTAGCCAAACTCACAAGCAAATTAAGCCAAAAGCAAGCCCTATTTTTGCATTTTTTTCATGGGTTTGGCATGTCTGCATCCCAGGTGGGTTTTGGGCTTCAGCTGATGCAGGAGACAATGCCAGCTGTCTCCCTTTCTCTGGCCCAGTCTGGTCAGGACATCTTTTATAAGCAGGATGCAGAAGTCTCTTTCTTTGAGGACCCACAAGGGGATTGATAGGTGGAATAGCTCATCCCTCATTATTCTGTCCACCAGTTAGGCCTAGTTTCCAACACATCCATTTTGGTTCACTGATTTATGGTTCCTCAGGTCTTGTTACAAAACATGATCTTCACATAGTCCTTGAGTCATATCACTAGGCTTTTTTGTTTGGACTAATTCTGCCTTTGTGTCTTCCTTTTGTACCTTTTCCCATCAGCATTTGTTATTATAGGTTATTGTGACATCTTATGAACTTTCACATTCTTTTTACAGCTGAGCTCACAAATGGGGTAAATTTATAAGCCCAATTATCACAACTCTCTTCTTCTGAAATAACAGGATCCATATATAGTGACTGGACAAACTGATGGTATGTTCTATAATTAGATTTTACCAAGTCAATAACAAATATGAACTCCTGGATCATATTACCATGAAGTCACAGACTTCCCATTAGACTGTCCAGTTTATCTTGCCACTCCTAGACAAACTGGATTTAGTGATAAATGGTCACTTACACCAAAAAGCAAACAGTATTCAGGTTGGTTACAGTCCCAAGAGACCAGTCACATACCCTAGATCAATTGTTACCCTAGATCTTACACCAAAGACAACACTATAGCCCATCCTCTAAGAAACTATTGAAAGATTTATTAATTAGAAAAAAGAAATAAAATAGTTATTTACAGGTTAAAGCAAGCAAACATACACACACAAATGAGTTGCAATCCAAATCCTAAGAGTGACAGAGTTGTAGTAATCTGTTACTTCGAAGTATCTTTCAGGGTGGACCAGGAGGCAGCCCCTAGGAATCTGAGGCTTCAGTTTGGTGTCTCTGGCATTTCCAAGGTGACATAGGGTAAGTAACCAATCCTTTGTATTTCAATGTTCCTTTCTGATTTTTTTACTTCTTCTGGACAGGTGGGGGGAAACACTCTTTCCATTTGAGTTCACAAGTTTAGAGCAAACATTTTCAAAGTTCTAAATCAAAACATACATATTTCTTTATAGCACGGAATACAAACAAGTGAGATTAAACCATGAAGCAATTTACAAGCATTTCATAGAGTCTAAAAACTAAGTACATTCTTATAAGACTAACACCTATTTGAACAAAACTAAAATACAGCTGCAGATCAGACCAGTTCAGCTATGAGTTTGTAAGTTCTTAGCTAATGTTTGCAGTCTTGGCAGGAGCTAGCACTTGGTCTGCCAGCATCACATGTACCTTTTCTCTTCAACATCTTTTATAGGTTATTGTGACATCTTATGAACTTTTTCAATTGAGATCACAATTAGGGTAAATTTGTAGGCCCAATGATCACAACAGCACTTTTCTTCTGAAATAAGAATAACCACACATGGAGCTAATCAGGAATAGTTAGTTAGGCATAGCTATTCTGGAATATCTCCTTGTATAGACAAGCCCTTAGATACTTGAAGCCCTTAGTACGTATTCCACAAATGTACAATTCATATAATATTTTAAATAAAAATTATTCCTTCAGATTCCAACCACACAGAGCAGTGGAAGGTAGTCTGCTTGGAGAATATGAGTACTGGCCTGTTTTGTGCAGTTCTGAATGTAGCATTACAGTATGTCTATTTTAGCTTTGATGACCCCCCCCCCCCCCAACATCTCCTGCTCCCCCATCCTTTTAAGTGGAACAATGTGCACATTATAAATATATAAATGTACTATTTATTCTAAGTCTTTGTCCAGCCTTCTCTCCCAACAAGGCAATAGCCCACTCCTGTACACCAGCGTTTCTTGACTACTTGAGAATCTAGACAATATACAAAATATACATTATGGATGAAGAATGCTGCATTCCCCACTGCTCCTTTTCTTGGTAATTTTCCCTGTTGACTCCAAGTCTTTGTCTGCTCTGTTTTTGCTACTCCTTTTCTCCCAGTTTTGTCATGCTATAAAGTCTTCTAAAAGGAAAATTTCCTGCATTAATATGAATTAACACTAAAATTAATCTCCTGCTGCTAGTATTTTCATTCCCTGCAATGTCACAATTGGATGTAATTTCATTTATTAGGCCATATAATTTGTGCAGCACTGGTGAATAATTCATAACAAATTTATTTGATTAACTTCAAGATGTTGATTGATGAATCATTGGCCAGCACATTTTACCTCTCTGTTTTTCAGTTATTTAGAATTATTTCCTGAATAACTTCAGTGACTCCATCTGTAGTTTGTCAATAATTCATAGTGATTATTCTGTATTTGTGCTTCAAAATATTAATTATTGGTTAGTTTTTATTGGGCCCATCAGCAATAATATTCAAATTTTAGTACCCAGACTTAGGCATAGAGGATATGTCTACACTCATGGCTGGCCCATGTCAGCTGACTTGAGTTCACAAGGCTTGGGCTGCAGGGCTTTAAAACAGCCGTGTACATATTTGGGCTTAGGCTGGAGCCTGAACTCTGGAATCCTGCAAGGGGGGAGTGTCCAGGATCCTGGGAGAAGGGTTCCAGAACTTTGGCACAAGCAGTTTGCCATTCAACTCCCATTGAACATCTGTGGGACTGCCATCTGTGCCTTTGACAATTCTCTTTGCCTTTAAGACTTTTCTCAGTTTAGCCTCACCATACCTAGCTGCATTATTAGCTCATTGTGAGATTGTCCACTATTTCACTGCAGTAATGATTCTAGCTTTTACTGTTCATTATAGCAGTGCAGGAACCACAATTTCCATTTCCTGGGAAATTCTGTGATTTTTAAGCTAAACAACAAATATAAAAGAATTTCAGAATTTCCTGGAAAAGAAAAATTTAGGTAAAAAACATTTCCGTTCAATCAACCGATTTTGTTTCACAAAAATGCAAAATCTCATTTTGATTTTGACTATTTCAATTTTATTATATTCTTTAATATAAAATAAAAAAAATTAAAGTGAAAGTTGTTTTGAAATGAAAAATTGAAACACTGCTTTTTTTCAAATGAAATTTGTCAAAATTTATATTTCCCCACAAAGTTGGGAGATACTCATGTAATCTCCATGCCAGATTTTAACATTGAACAGGAGTAAAATCAAGTAAGAAAGGATACAGCAATGGAGAAAGGACTAACAGAGGGTAGGAGAATGGTCATCAAGAGGAAAGATCGTTCCAATACCTATAACACTAACAGTCAGGTAGCAATATTGGCGGTAGAATGACTATAGCTAATCAGGCATGGAATCTGGGTGAAGTCAAGCAGTGCTCCAGTGCAGGAAGCCTGGGTAACAAAATGAAGGAACTAGAACTACTGGTGCAGGAAGTGAAACCATATAGTAAAGGAATAAGAGAAACATGGTGGAATAGGAATATAAATATTGAAGGGTATGTACTGTTTAGGAAAGACAGGCATAAAGGTAAAGGCAATGGAGTAGCATTGTATATTAACAATGAGGTAGACTGCAAATAAATTAGAAGTGACAGAATGGAAAAAACGGGCTCCATTTTGGTCAAAAGAACTTTGGGGAAGAAAGATAACAGAGACTCCACTGAGACAGTGCTTGGGGTCCCCTATAGACCTTCATGATCCAATTTAGATATGGATAGAGACCTCTTTAGTATTTTATTGTCATAAATACTATAGGGATTCATGAGATTATTGGGAATTTTAACTTCCCAGATATATACTGGAGGAAAAGTGCAACTAATAGTGGTAGGGCCCAGATTATTCTGGATGTGATAGCTGATAGATTTCTTCACTAAAGAGTCACTGAACCAAAAAGAAATGATGCCATATTAGATTTAGTATAAGTAGTGGGGACATAGAAGAATGGGTTGTAGAAGACAGACTTGTCTCAGTGATCATGAGCTAGGTCAGTTTAAACTAAATGGAAGGATAAACAAAAATAGATCTGCAACTAGAGTCCTTTATTTCAAAAGGTCAAACTTTAAAAAAAAAAAAAAAAAAAAAAGGGAATGAGGGAATTGAACTGGACCAAAGAACTCAAGGATCTGAATGTGGAATAGGCTTGGTATTACTTTAGGTCAAAGTTGCAGAAGTTGTCTGAAGACTGCATTCCAAGCAAGGGGGGAAAGTTGTAATAAGGGTCGCAGACCAAACTCGATAAACAAACATCTCAAATAGGTTTTTAAGAGAAATCAGAAAGTCAAAAAGGAAGAAAGGATGGGAAGGTTCAGCAAGTAAATCTACCTCTTAGAGGCCAGAAAGTATAGGGAAAAAGTCAAAACTGCCAAAAACCAAGCACATTTGGACCTTGCAAAGGAAAGTATAACCAATAGTAAAACATTTTTAGCCATAAAAATAAAAACAAAAAAGGAAAGATGAAGTGGGACCACTAAGTACAGATGACAGAGTGGAAATTAAAGATAAACTAGGCATGACCCAACACCTAAACAAATACTTTGCCTTGGTTTCTAATAAGAGTAATGAAAAGCTTGGGACAGTGGCAATGTGGCTAATAGAAATGAGGATATGGAAGTAGAAATTACCACTTGTGAGGTGGAGGTCAAATTCAAACAGCTAAGGGACCAAATCGGGGGGGTCAAATAAACTCCATCCAAAAATAGTAAAGGAACTGGCAAATGAAACTGCAAGCCCAATAGCAAGGATTTTTAATGACTCCATAAACTCGGGGACTATACCCTGTGACTGGAGAATTGCTAAAATAGTTCCTATTTTTAAAAAAGGGGAAACAAATTTATCCAGAAACTACAGACCTGTTAGTTTGACCTCAATTGTATGCAAGGCCTTGGAACAAATGGTGAAAGAGGAGTTCCTTAGGGATTGGTTTTGGGACCAATCTTATTTAACATTTTTGTTCATGATCTTGGCACAAAAAGTGGGAGAGTGCTAATAAAATTTGCAGATGACACAAAGTTGGGGAGTATTGCCAATATGGAGGAGGACCAGAATATCATACAAAAAGATCTGGAGGACCTTGAAAACTGGAGTAATAAAAATGGGATGAAATGTAATAATGTAAAGTGGAAGGTCATGCATTTAGGAGCTAACAACAAGAATTTCTATTATAAGCTGGGGATGTATCAGTTGAAAGCAACAGAGCAGGAGAGAGACCTGACATACTGGTGAATAATAGGATGACTATGAGCTGCCAATGTGATGCAGTTGTGAAAAAGGCTAATGCAATCCCAGGATTCATTGAACAAGGCATTTCCAGTAAAGATAGGGAAGTGTTATTGCACATGGCACTAATAAGACTTCATCTGGAATACCGTGTGCATCTTCTATGTTTAAGAAAGATTAATTCAGATAGGAAGAAGAGCAGAGAAGGGCTACAAGGATGGTCAGAGGAATGGAAAACCTACCATGAGGAGACTCAAGGAGATTGGCTTGTTTAGCCCAACTAAAAGAAGGCTGAGAGAAGACAGGATAGCTCTCTATAAAAACATCAGAGTGATAAATACCAAGGAGGAAGAGGAGATATTTAATTTAAACCACCAATGTTGATGTAAAGCCAAATGTATATAAACTGGCCATCAACAGTTAAGGCTTGAAATTAGATGAAGGTTTCTAACCATCAGAGAAGTGAAATTCTGGAATAGCCTCCCAAGGGGATTAGTGGGGCAAAAATTCTAACTGGCTTCAAGAGTGAGCTTAATACATTTATGAAGGGGATGGTATGATGAGACTACCTACAAGGGCTAGTGCCCCATCTGTGAGTGCTAGTAGGAAATATCTCCAGTGGCTGCCGATGTGCACTAGATGCAGAAGGCTCTGATTTACTACAGAGAATTCTTTCCCGGGTGTCTGGCTGGTCTGTCTTGTTGACATGCTCAGGGTCCAACTGCCTTCCATATTTTGGTTCAGGAAGCCCCAACTCAGATTTTTACCTTCCACTGAAGCACTGCACACAGTTTCCGTTGCTGGTTTAAAATAGAGTAAATGATAGGTTCTCTGTAACTTGGAAGTCTTTAAATCATGATTTGAGGACTTCAGTAACTCAGCTAGAGGTTTGGGGTCTATTGCAGGAAGGGTTTGATGAGTTCTGTGGCCTGCAATGTTCAGTAGGTCAGACTAGATAATCATAATGGTCCCTCCTGGCATTAAAGTCTTTGAGTCTATAAACAGCTGGCAATCTAAGTATAAGTCAAGAGGCAACAGATGGATAGGGGAGTACAAACAAACAATGAGACCAAATACTGGTCAGCATGAAAGGCAATGGTATAAGAGTACTGGTGTCCTAACCATTGTCAAGTTTATTGCATTACAACAAAGAAAAATTTTGAGGAGGATTTGAAGGAGGACAATGGTATAGCTTTATTAATGTTTACTGGAAGTTCCTCCAAGTCTGAGGTCAATATGCAAGAAAGAAAGAACACAAAAATATTTGAAAATGTCACAAGTGGGTGTTTGAGGCTGGCATAATTAGCCCAGTGTAGGCAGGAATGGACATTTCAATAGTGAATGAGAAATGATACATAGGATGGGGATACATGTGAAGGTCTTGAAAATGAAGACCATCAGCATGATGTCAAGGAGAGGAGATAACCAGTAAACAGACACAAAGAAAGATGTTACATAGTGAAAATGGCAGGCTAGGAAAATGATCCTGCAGCAGTATTCTGAATGGACATGAGCAAGGCAAGATTGCATTTGCCAAGGCCAGAGAAAAAGGTGTGCACCAATTGAGATGATGATAGCTTGGATGAGTTTTACCTGTTTGGATGGACAGGAAAGAACATTCTGTAAAAATGTAATGCAGAAAGAATCAGCAAGACTTAGGCATTGTCTACATGGTGGTGTAATGCATGCATTGGGATTGAATTTTTAAAGTGCACAAATGTAGTGTGCATTAACTGAGACATGTAGACCCCTCTGGAGAGCACTAAATGTTCCCTAGTACACTTTAATATAGCACTACATTAAAGCACATTAGGGAACTTTTAGTGTGCACCGTGGACCAATTAAGATGGAGATATTAGTACACTTTAGAAATCACCTCTTCCATTTCTTTTGTCTACCTCTTCATCCACCTAGTCCTAAACTGAGATTGTATGCTCCTAGGGGCAGTAGTTGGCCAGTTAAAATAATTTGTCTGTTCATACCAAACTTCCATAAAAAACCCCAAACTTTCCCATAATAGTTCACCTCTGTTCTTCTATATGTAGAATGTACATGTGGCTCTTATTGTGTGGTTTTCTATAGTGTTGTTGTAGCTGTGTTGGTCCCAGGATATTAGAGAGACAAGGTGGTGGGGTAAAATCTTTTATTGGATCAACTTCTGTTGATAAGAGAGAGATAAGCTTTTGAGACTATATAGAGCTCTTCTTCAGACCTGTGTAAGCTCAAAAACTTGTCTCTCTCACCAACAAAATTTGGTACAATATTATTTCACCCACCTTGTCTCTGTGTGTTTTACTGTCTCTTGGGGAAACTGGCTTTATGGTTACAATAGTGGATTAACAAATATAAATTCTTGCACTATTTTTGTAATGATGGTTTGGATAAAAGATAAAAAATGCTCACGGAAACCACTGTGTTTTTTTGGTATATGTTGTCATTTTAAGACAGATGCAAATTGCAAAGGGATTTTATTACAATTATTCCTGCAAGCTGCACCTGGATGAAGGACGTGACAACAGAATTCAAGAGGAAATATGTAAAGTTTGTCTGCAGTGTTTGTGGGGTTCAGCTGATAAAACACACACTTAATCCATGACTCCAATCTCATGTTTTATCCAGCACAAGCACAAAAAACAAATGAACCTGCTATGGCTTGTGAAAAAAAAGTCCTCCTTGTTTATCTTTTAATATTTGTGATATTGATGAAAGCTGTTCAAGGATCCTGCATTCGGTCTTGCAAGTCTGGAACAGAGTGTAGCTGTAACAATATCTGACTTTGGTCTTCCAGAAAATTCTGTACAGATGTAAATCTCAGGAGTTTTTTACCTCAATCAGTACTAAACCAATTGCAATGCACTTGGATTGGTAAGAAGGCAAATGAATGCATGAGAGGAAGGATTTGTCAAGTGTATTCTTACTACTGTTTGAACTGGAGCCTCATTGCAGAGAATGCTGTGCAAACACTGAGAAAGACAGTCTCACTGCCAAAAAGCTTCCAGTTTAGGGATGAACTGGCCTGACTGAAGTAAATGAGAGATTTACTATTGACTCTATTGGGGGCAGGATTTCACCCAATGTATTATTAAAAATCTGATTTTTTTCTTGGTTTTTTCATTGGAAGTATCACCTAATTTTTGGTTTATGTAAGGAAAAAAATTAGATAACATTTTCTGAGCTGCTCTATTAAATATGCATGTCCCAATCCTGAGGGGTGTTAAGCACCTGCACCTTCCATGGGTGCCAATGCTCAACACATCTCAGGAGTAGGACTGGGCCATTAACATTTTACTACGGTACATCATCATTACAACAACTTCAACAAACCCTAGTGGGCTGAATATTGTACTCCAGATGACATAATCCAACCATACTAGGATTCCTGCTAAATAGGTGTAAACTAGAAATGGGTGTACCTTTCAGAAGAGGAAGGATTATCCAATGGTTAGGGGGCTACCCTAGAATTTGGGAGACCTGGATTCAAGTCCTTGCTCTGCCAGAGACTTCCAGTGTGACATTGACCAAGTCACAGTCTCTCTCTGCCTCAGTTTCCATCTGTTCAAGAGGAATAATACTTCCCTATCTCACAGGGAAAAGAAATACATTAAAGATTGTGAGGTACTACAGTAATAGGAGCCACATAAGATAAATAGTATACCAGTCTCATCTGGTAAAATAATTTTTTGAACTGTCTGAAAAAATTCAGCTTTCATTTTTTAAAAATGAAACTTTTCTAGCTCTCTAATGCAGTGGTGGGCAACCTGCAATGTGTGGGTTGCATGCAGCCCATCAGGGTAATCCGCTGGCAGCCCGTGAGTCAGTGTTTACATTGACTGTCCGCAGGCACAGCCGCCTACAGGTCCCAGATCCCAGTGGACATGGTTTGCCATTCCTGGCCAATGGGAGCTGCGGGTGGCCATGCCTGCGGACAGTCAATGTAAACACTCTCCCACGGCCCGCTGGTGGATTACCCTGATAGGCCGCATGTGCCCAGCACTGCTCTAGTGTCATGGTTGAACACTCTTTCCTGAAAGTCTTTCCTAAACACCTTGGACAAATCATAGTCCCCAACACAGGTGCCAAGGACTGGCCTTTTTGGTTCATGGTGCCACAGGTGCTACTTACCCCATCATTAGGATACACCTGCCTCCCATTACTTTTTATGGAGGTGGCTGAAAATACCAGTGCTGTGGATCATGAGTTCTCTCAAAGCTGAAGCTAGAAAAGTTATTCTTCTGACCTGCTGATATGGCCTCTTGCCCCAACTAGTTGGGTCAAGGAAGTGGGAATTCCATTCTGCAGTGGAGTAGCATCAGCTGCATGCATCTAGCAAAACAACAGCTGAAATAGCCTCTGCTTCAAATACACAAAGCCGCTGCCTAGAAGTCAGAGACAGAGGTAGTCTATAGGGTCCAGTGTAATACACCAAAGGTCCCACTACCCTCAACAAGAGTTGAAAGAATGAATATGCAGGGACCATGAAGAACAAAACCCATCTATCATCCCTCTTTTCAAAAAGAAGGGAGTGAGAAGATAGCCATGGGGGAGAACATATATGCTCACTTGCTCTGGGATTGGGGGATGCTGAGATACCATGAGGATGAGCAACATATAAGATCAGATAGCGAGGAGATATTGTAACTTAATGAAACGAGTTAGCCTCTAAAATGTTAAGATGATTTTTTTTTGTATTGGTGTCATGAATATAAATAAAGGGAAACAAAAAAAACAAAAAAAACCAAGCAAACAAAAACACTGCATGTGGTCTCCCAGGTGTGGGTAAAAATTCTAGAACAACATATACTGAAAACAGAATTTAACAACTTCTTCTCCATATTTTATTATACTGTGATGATTACCAGACAAGTGACCTCCTAGTTAATTTTCCTACAGTTGAGCAACATATTGGATAAAGTATATCAAACATGCATTTCTACAGATTGGCTGGAGATGCTTGTTTGGTCTGATGCTTGCAGGTTATGGTGGAGTACTGTGAGATTTTGAGAGTTTCTACCAATTTGCTCCAGCAGTTTAGTTTAATTGACTACTGAATGTTCTTGAATGATTCTCACTGTATTTTTTCAGTGAGATCTTGTATTTAAATATAAAAAATAATAGTGATATGGCCAGTAGGAATCTCACAGATCATCCATCTGGAATCTCTATTTTGGTGAAGGTTATGATCTAGAGTGTGGGTTCTCATTCTGGGGGTCAAGACCCCTTTGGGACATTGCAAACAGATTTTAGGTGTTTGTGACCAACATTCCTTTCTTCATGGGTTTCTGGAAGGGGATTTTGAAACTATTCTCTGTTGTAACATAGAGTCACAGTATAGAACAGGCTAAGGGCACAGATCTAGAATAGCCTCTTAAGTGACTATATAATCTCTTTTTGTTCCTTTCCATTGATTTTCTAACCATTCTTAATGTGGGCAACATGGTTCCATCAATTTTTTAAGCAGAAATCCTCATTAGTATAAATGTGGATTTCTACTAGCAATTGACATGGCCTCAAGTCTCTTGTCCTTTTCTCGCCTGAGCAAAGATTAATCTATTCCCTAACCATCCCTTCCCATCTGGTGGCTGCCCTTATTATAAGCCTCTCTCCCAAATCTGGACCTTAGCGTCCAAAAATCTGGGTGCCTAGCATGAACCCCTCTAAGCTCAATTTACCAGCTTAGATCTGATCTCGCTGCCACCATCCAAAATTTCCAGGGGTTTGAGCCTCTGTCTCCCAAAACTTCCTGATAGACACCCAAGACTCAGAAACCTGAGCTCACAAAAAAGGGAAAACAACCTCTCCCTTGTCTCTCTGTTTACATTCCGCTCCCTCCTGGGTTATCTGGCAATACTGTACTTAACTCTTGATGCAAACCAAGAGGGGCAATTACCTCCCCCTCTCTTCCCCTGAGGCTGCTATCAACTGTCAGCTACCTCAAAGATTCCCACCCTTGTTCCTTAGCTTACACAAGAAAACTCACAAGTACAGGATAGAAAGAAGCTTTTCAAAAGAAGACGACATGAAAATATGCTCTGATCAGGTGACATTACAGAGTCATATGGCTTTAAAGAAAAATATGAATAAGCCTATCAAACAAGAGATACAATTTAACATGCAGCACACTAACACATGTTAAATACACCAAACAACATAAAAGCCTATATTGTTTTTCTACCTGTACTTACAAGCTGGACACAGAAGATTAGAAGAAGAAAAGAAGCTTCTCATAGCTGAGAGAAAAACAAAAAACTCAGAGTCCAAAAATTCCCTCCCTGACTTTTAAAAACCCAGTTTCCTGATTGGTCCTCTTGTTAGGTGTTTGGTTCCCTTTGTTAACCCTTTACAGGTAAAAGAAACATTAACCCTTAGCTATCTATTTATGACAGCCCTGACCAATTATTCAATCCATTTCATGTCCACCACCCCAACTACTATGCTCTTCCTGCTTCTCCCTTACTTCCAAATCCATAATTCGCATGGAACCTTTCTCCAGCTTCATGCTCCTTTCCTCCCACAACTCAAAATTCAATCCATTTTGCTGCCTTGGCTGCTTTCCCTGATTCAGCCCTAAGTAGAATAGGTGACAAATTCACTTAATTCTTTCTCTTAACACAATTAGCCTGTTATCCAAGCTAAACAATTACTCCCTAGCCATGAATTAGTTCATTTAATTCTTCCTCATAAATAATTCCTTACTTGTCTTTGTTTTTTTGGGTTTTTTTCTTGTTTGCATCCTTTCTTTTTAATTGGTATCCATTGTATAGTAAAGTACCAAGTTTGAACATAGTATTCCAAGTAGGATTTTATCAACGTCATTGTCAAGTGAGAGGTTATTTATTACTTAATTGCCCAGGGAGTAGAAAACTGAAGTAAAAATCACTTTAAAAATTACACAGATTTTGGATAATAATCATGCACTATTCTACATATATTATTTGGAGGATCTCTGAGTATCTTTTCAAAATTACCCAGAGATTTCTGTTGACCTGGGATGTGAGCATAAAGATCATTTTTATAGATGTGTTCTGTTTCTGAGCGAAGATTTGGATGGCACTTTGTATATTCAAATAATTGGCTTGGTTTTAAGTTTGTTGGAATAATAATTTGATTACCAGAGGGCATTCTGAGCAGGCCCTTGCAAATATTTTTCCAAAATAATAAATAGTAACAGAATACTTCCCATATTTTTATCTCCTTGAATTCACCTGGTTATCTTGGAACAACAAATGGAAATAAAGATCTCCAGCCTCTGTATTAAAGTAACTAATTCTATATCTATGAGCGAGTCAGATGCAGAATAGTGCTACACTAACATTTTCTAAGCCAAATCCTCTAGAAATCCACAAGTGCTCTTGGAATTGATAGACAATAAGAAACAATGTCTATTCATCTTCTCTTTTATCACTTAGAGCCTAGGATCTTTCTTCCCCGTGATCACTTGTATTGCTTCATCCATTTTGTTGAACATACCTCTTCGAAGACACATCAGCAGACTACAACATAAGTGAAACTTGGTATGGTGATGGTTGCTACCCTACTGTTCTGTACATTCCATTATCTTGATTCTGGGCAACCCAAAACTAAAACAGGCCTCACTAAGCATTCTCCATTATGCCAGTCGTTGTTATGAAGGGGAAACTTGATAATATGTATTTCATTCCATCAACAGCAAAGAATAATATGTTACTTTGTTAAAGCAGTAGTGATAATATGAAAATATTTTATTTTTGTCTCGTTAGTTTCTTGTTCTCCATTCTATTTTCCATTTAGCATATCCTCTAACAGTTCTGATAAAGAAAAACCTGAAAATTTCTACGGAGAATATGTACACACTTTCCCCATCTACACACACATAATTCTACCAATGCACATCACTATCTGCAACAGTTTTATTATTGTGACACCTTGCCTTTTTTAAGGAGAGACTGTTCATTATATCAACTGGTGCTGTAGATCTGTGATATGGATATATGACTCACAGATACTAGGACTGTACCAACAAACTAATTTTCACATAATAGCCAGGATTAAACTCAGGTCTCCACTGGTGAAAGACATTTCTGCTGAAAGCTCCTGAAATGGATTAAACTATTTAAAGAATGGATTTAAATGGATTTAAAGAATAGAAAATAAAAAAAATTGCCAGTAGTTTTCATTCCATTTTCCATAAAGCAGATAAATAATAAATAAAGCAGAGGGGATCTATCATAGAAAACCACAGACAATTTCAAGCTGCAGATCAGCAAATATCACAACAGTGAAGTTTCAAGAGCAATTCATGGAACATAATGTGAAAGCTGTGAGAACAGAAGCCACAAAATGTGGGTAGTATGACTTAATTCTCAGGAATTAAATTATATAAAATCCAAATGTGATATTAGGCACAGACCACAGAAATTACCAAATGCAGTAATTAAAAGCAGTATGAGCATAAATGGAAAGAGGCAATCTTTAATGTTTTAGTGATCCAGGAAGGTGTCAGGGAAAAGGTGGAGGCATTCTTATATCTAGTTTGGAAGTGCTACTTCTGCGCAATGGTAAGTGCCAGACTGAACACAGAGCTGTGTTTGTTCTAACCAAAGCAGAGGATTGTCCTGACATGAGGCACTCCAACCAGATATTCAGAGTGACTAATAAACACATAAAGTCTAAGGAGATTTGAAACAACAACAAAGAAACTGGCACCTGACTAATTGGTGAATTTAAGCTGCCATGGCAGAAGAAGAGTCAATGGATAAAGCTCTATCATGTTTACAGATTGGTCTATGAATGTCTTGTGAAGGAGAAACCAATCATTGAATGCAGAATTCAATGGGACAAGACAGAGCAAATCACTTTCTTTAATTCAAAGAACCACCTGTAAATGACTTCAGAGAAACCTGCCCTCAGCAAGCTACATGAGTCCTCTTGCTCATAATACCAAAAAAGCTATCAGAGACAGGCATAACTGTCTTTCCCTTCCCACTGTCTTTCCACCCACTCTGATGCATCTCAATGATAACTCTAATGAACTGAATAAATGGTTTTCATCTATTTTTGAATGGTGAGGGGAGAGGGTAATTGGCATGATTTATACCCTGATAAACCACAAAGGTCTTTAACAAGTGTATATATTTAGGGTGGTTTTTTTGATCACTTAGTTATATCTAATATGAATGAATGACTTCTTAGTGTCTACCTGAATACTAAAAGAACATGAGACTTAAGCATCGCAGACAGCCACTCAGCTACATAATTGTCTTGTTTTTCACTACCATATTCCACACTAAGCACTGAAATACACAAAGTATGTGGTGAAAGTTGGAAAATAAAAGGGACATCTGGACATTATTATGGATTAATTTAATTTTAAATAACTGCTTTGCAGAGGAGGAAAAAAATGCATGTGTCAGTAAAATGTGAAGTGTATTAAACAAGCTCATGTAAGCTGCATCCAAAAAAAGTATAGGCTCCCCCTATTTACCTTTCTTAGGATTGGTGCAGTGCTTCTACACCCTGCCTGACTTCTTCAAGCAGTGGCTAGCTGATTTGCCTGCTTCCCCTTATTGCCCAATTCTGACATTTTACAGACTGGCTGTTGGGCCTATATCTTCCAACTCCTCCAAGTCATCTTCTGGTGGATGAATAGCCTGTCCACCCTGCAATTTGCACCAGTGAGGCCTAACTACTCCCCTGAGACCTGCTGCTGCCATTCCTTTTCTCCCATTAATGCACGCTAGGGCTGTGAAATCACAAAGTGTGCTACCATATGCAGAAATCCTCAATCACCTTCAAAAAAAGGGAGTTGGCTCAGAAAATGTGGGATAGAGAGAGGGAGCAAGCCAGCCAGCTCCACTTGAAGTTGCCAGTAGTGAAGGATAAAAATCCACCAGATCTTCCTCTCCTGAGCGAGCCTAGACCTGTTGGAGGGCTGGCTGTGTGGCCTATGGATAAAGAGGATTGTTTATGGATAATGAAATTATAGGACTTCGCCTATCAGGTGTGAGAGATTGTGGACATATAAAAGCAGCAAAGAATCCTGTGGCACCTTATAGACTAACAGACGTTTTGGAGTATGCATGCATCTGACGAAGTGGGTATTCACCCACGAAAGCTCATGCTCCAAAACGTCTGTTAGTCTATAAGGTGCCACAGGATTCTTTGCTGCTTTTACAGATGCAGACTAACACGGCTACCCCTCTGACTGTGGATATAGTTATTCATCAGAGGTGTTCCACCTACAGTTTCTGACTACCCTTAAAGTGGAAGTGGAAAAACTTACCAAGACACTTTAGAACCTCAAATAAGGTTTTAATTCAAGTTCATTCTAAAATAAAGTAAAGGCTTTGGGCATTTTGAGAGAGTCTTATTTTACCTAAACTGGTTTTCCCATCACTGCTATCAACATAGAAGCCAATGTAACTGGGCAGAAATGTGCTGAGGGATATAAAGCATGTCTGTCTACTCCATTACACTATTTTAACCTAAGTATGGTGTTATTCCAGTCTCACAGCGTAGAGAATCAGGCCCAAAGTATTATGTACAGCTTAACATTATGAGAATTCTAGAAAGCTGACCAGAAAGGCAAAATGAGGAATTAATGCAATAAAAGGGGTATTGTAGAGGAATTAAAGATAAACAATTAGAAGCTATTTAAATACACAAGAAGCAAAGAGCTTTGCAAGGAATCACTGGGGCCATTAAAGAATGAGTGGGAAGTTAATGCCAGATGTGGTTGATGCTGCTGACCGCCTGAAATAATTCTTTGCTTCATTATTCATACAAAGAAGCTGAGGGTCAAGTTCCAGAGACAAGATACAGTGCATTTTCCTTAGAGGCATGGGGAAGGATAAAATGTTTAAAGGCTCTATGATTGAACTATCTGCTAAAGCATAAACTAATCTATTAAAAGTGGAGAAGGCATCGAGTCCATATAAATTATATCTCTGAATGTTGAGGGAATTAGCAAGGGATATAGGCAAGGCATCACAAAGATTTTTAATAGCTTGTGAGTAACTAGGGAAAGAAATGCATCAGAGTTGCTAATATAGTGTCAGATGATCCCTGCCTACAATATTGGTGGGACAGAGAGTGAGGGAAGGGAATAGAGGTACATCCTCCCCTCTCTGCGCATCTTGTGCAGTAGCCAAAGAAAATCAGAGACCCCGCTTTTAGTCGAACAGAGAGACTACTTCCTGGGTAGGTAGATAAGCACTCTGTATCATCCAAGCACTACTTCATCAGTGCTCATTAGAGCTCCAGGAGGGACTGTGGCCCCTAGCAAAATCCTTTCTGAAGCTCCCACTGGAGTCGGGCAACTCTGTGGTGACTCCTAGTAAGTGCTGAGGCTAAAATTCTCAATCTAGTTAATAGTTCTCGTGTTGCTGCTTTTATTTCTCTTTTTAAAAGATCACTGGGGGAGCCAGGAAACTGAAGTCTGACATTGGGATAATCCCCAGGGCAGACTAGGAGAACCTGAAGGGTTCCCTAATTTGCTATCCCTACTACCATAGCCCCAGTATAGCTCACAGCAGAAAACTTGGGTACTTATAAGAACAAGGCTGCCCCGGCCACATCTCTTTTTCCCCTAATCTGCTCCTCATTCCTTTCATCTACCCCTGCACTGGCAACTCTGAGGGGATTGGTGCAGATTCCCCACATTACCCCTTTATGGCTGCCCCTTTACTTCAGAACAAAGCACAGAAGGGCCATGGCCACATCGCATCTGTCTCTGTGATTGACTTCAGGCAAGAATGAAATATGGACATGAGACATGATACAGTATTAATACCCTTTTTTATACTCAAGCAGGCAGCCAAAACTTGGGTCTTGTGAGTACTTTCCATTAGAAGGAGAGACTGATGATTGAGTCAGGTATTTCTTTGGTGCAATCTTGTTTATTTACAAATAACTTACAGGCAGGCATGTTTCCCTGAACATAGTAGCAATCAAGCAGCAGGAGACAATTTCTTTGCTCACTGCTTTCCAGCCAGCTTTTTTAAAGTTCAAAAGTTCTCCATCTTTCTCTTTCAGGGTCATACTACAGGTCCTTCTCTGGATGTTCTTGGTTTTCTGCTGTCTTCTCTGTCTATTTCTGTGGTGTTTCTCTCTCACTGGCACATGACTGCACTCCAGTAAGTAGCCTGCCCCTGGATTTGTTGTCAGACCTCTGGGAAACCCCTGGGGCCTCATGATTCAATTCCTACTCCAGTCTTGCCTTGAATGTGGCCTGTGTTTTGGGAGAAGACTCCTATTGTTTCAGCTATTGATTCCCGGAAGACGTTGAATTGCTTTTTACATTTACCTTGAATGACGGGCAACTGTTACTCCTACTAGCTTCAGTAAAGTTTCTCCCAACCCTTAGCAAAACAGTATTTAGAAATAATATCATTTTTCTTATTCCTTTCTCTATCCTGCAGGCCTTACTTTGGCAAAACTCCCATTGAAGTCAAAGAGAGTTCCTATTTGAATAAGGGGTTCAGAACCAAGCCACTTTTTGAAACTTGCAGCAGCTGAGATCTAACTGTGTACAATAAAAAGCCACTTCTTTTGATGTTTTTCTCTAGTACAGTGACCAAGTCCCAATTGCTATGCATTATAACATAGAAAAATCCCAGCAGCCTGAGGTAATTCCTTAATCTCTTTCTAGTACAGTATGCACTTTTACTTCTCCATTACATTGTTACCCCTCATGAATTTTTTGCTCCTAGATTTGTTATCTTACATAGTTTTGTTTAATTGTATTTTTCAATTATTAGCATTTTTGCTTAACTAACCAAAATATTTCTCACAGAGATGTCCTCATATCTCAGTATTAACTAATGCCAATTTAGCATCATCTGGATATGTTGAAACTATTTCTCTCAGTATCATTAGAATAACTTGTATACATAAAGTTAGGATTAAAAAAATACAGCCCCAAGCCTGCAAACGACACACATGCTTAGGTTTAAGCGTATGAAAATCCAAATTACTTCTCATGCTTAAAGGTAGACATGTATAAGTGATTAAAGAAATGGAGTTTCATTCTCTAAGGATGCCAAGTCTTCCATTTCTATATCACTCTGTTAAAAATGATTAATGTTTTAACCATGTGGGAAATTTCCTACAGCTTTTAAAAATATTTATTGTTGTTACTGTAATTCATAATGTATTTAATAAAGTAATTCAGAATAAAACTTTCATTAAAATATTTAAACCAGAGTAGGGACCTTTTTAAGGAATTATCTTAATTAAGAAATTGGCTATGACAGTGCATTTCTGTTTAATTATTTCACACTCCTTGAATTATAAAAGACACTGGGTTTTCAGTCTGATACCACCACCACCACCCCCCCAAGCATAAAATGAATGACAATGCACTGTCTGACTCAATTGATTTGTTAATTGAAAGAACTTCTCCAAGAATGGGCCTCAGCCTCACGTCCTATTGCCGCTACTGGTACCAATGCTCTTCCTAGCGCTATTGTTGTTACTGTCCATTTCATTGGTCTAGCTGCTTCAGCTCTGTATCAGTTTGCTGACTTTTGCTGGCTTGTGCTCTTTACCACCTTGCCTCCTTCTTCTAGCTGGTTGTTGATTCAATGGCCAGATGGAAAACAAATCACTTTAGGAGCACATATTAGAGCAGATCTTCAGCTGATGTAAATCACTGCCTCCAGTGGAAATACACTGATTTACACCATTGAAGAATTTGTCCCACTGCCTTTAGGATAAGGACAGATCTCCAGCATATAGATGCTGTAGTGTTAAGCAAATTGATTCTAAGCTGAATCTCACAAGCTGGTATGTTCTATTCCTTTGGGAACAGCAGGCCTGGTAATTTTGAATGTTCTGGAGATAAGGGGCTGGACGCTGCAGGAAACACTTCATGGACTTGGGTACTGGTGTGTACCTCTCGCTACCTGTACAGAAAGAGCAAAGCCTGTGAGGTCCTGGAAGGTAATGCTTATGCTTCCAGAGGGTGGTGGTTTCAAGGAGCTGGTCCATTACAAGCACAGACAGGACAGCCTCATGCTAAGGGCAAGTGGTAGTGAGGTGTCTCACAACCCTGGGTACCCCTGGAAAGCATTGCACTGGCAACCCTGGAGTCGAAGAGGAAAAAGAATGATGTGTATTTTTGCAATGTTGAAGCTATCTGTATTAGTCCAAAGGCTCTGATAATGTAGATATTCATATAAAAATAAACCTAAAATTCACCAGAGTGCATATAAAACCCTCAGTTGGCCTTGGACATTCCAGAATTTTACCTTAAAACTGTCACTTGATATTATTTCTAAAGTTGATGATTTTGTAATCCCCCTCCTGCACCATTATGACCAGTTTTTCCCTTACCCTGGTTCCTTCCCTCCCATAGCAACATACTGCAAAAGATAGGAAGGCATTTATATAAGGTTTTTAACAGCATAACATTTTTCTATGTACTGCATGGAAATGTACGTGTTTCACACCTTTATATTGGCATAAGGATTTTTTTTTTTTTATAAGAAAATTGCATTGTTTCCCCAGAAGACTGAAATATTTAAGCAACACACAGAGAAAAGCAATGCATGCAATGAAGCATGTGTTAATCAGATAGTATACACACATCATAGGAGTACTGAGAGTGAGGAACAGTAGTAATTTCCTAGCAGACAGTACATTATGAAGGAGAATTGACTTTGTGTCTTTTATCTAGATATTTCACAGCAAATTTAGGGCCTAATGATATGAATATGCTAGAGCAGGAAGAGGCCAGTACTTAATTTGTGCCAGGGCTTGCCAGGGCCTAGTCCTGGCACCAAGGCTCGGCAGTTCATAGCCCTGGCATATCTGGCTTGCCATGTCAGGCTTGCCTCTTTCATTACAAATTAAGCACTGGGAACTTGAAATACCTAGGAAAGAAATATTTTGGAGCCTTATCTTCTCTGCTTGGCTATATAAATGCATAAGGAATAGGTCATGAATTTGAGTCTCAGTTATTTTAAATAGTAAAATCATTTGGGCTCTGTTTGAGTTTAGGGATCTGCTCACCAGGAACCTGTGGCAGAGTAGAACCTTAGTCACTGAAAAAAATCAACAAGGATTTGAAGTGTTAGAAGCATATTTGTACATGGGCCTTAATCCAAGATCATCAACTCCATTTCAAGTAGATCGCTGAATAACAATTGGATAATAATTGTGGCAGTAGAGACGTTCTGGGTAAGGGAGCAATAAAGATGGTTGAACTCCAGTCCTTCGGGGGAGAGGTAATTGATGACTGACAAACAAATGTTGCAAATTAAAACAATTAACATAAGGACATTATACTCAGACTCTCTCAAAAGTAGACCTGTTTCTCTGGATATTTCTTTTTTGTCTGAGCACTACTTTTCTCATAGGATTAATGAATTACTGTGCCACAAGATACTCTCCTCCTGTATTAGTATAATTGAAGCTGGCTGAGGCTTCCCATGACTCTTTTTATTGCTGTCTCCTTATTGTGATGGACTCTGAGTCACTCACTCACAGGTGAACCCTTTCCTCCTAAATGTCCCAATATGAGGGCAAAGAAAATAGTTTCCCATTCAAAGGGGGTTATAGCTCCGTTGTGCTGCTGCAGTAGTAGCATGACTTTTCTCCTGAAGGAAACTCTTCCAGAAGAAAAGAAAGGTCAGCTCTGCAGGAAGTTGGGCAGCAGTCTTTAATATTAAAAGATAGAACGCTAACCTGAGAATCCTTTCTGGGCTCTTAATAAACCTCTTAACCGGTTCCCCTGAAACAAATATAACCTCCATACAAAATGTCAGTGTTTTTTTTAAGGATAATGAGACCATAAGCACAGCATCAGCATTTGAGATATACTTCACATTTTGATAATCCATGTGCTTCGCAGTCATACATTGTCGAAGCAATTAATTTTGATCACTCCTGGAGTTAGGCTCGGTCTTACAGTACTGTGGGAAAGGCTCTGTATTCTTCTCCTGAGACTCCCTATAAAAGAGAATGCATCAATATGGTATGTAGCAATCAATTTTAAAAGCCTCTACATCATGTTGAAAGGGGGATTTAGGCACCTAGGTAATTTAGATGCTTTTGAAAATGTTACCCTATATGTTTTCTATATCATCCCTAGAGCCCAATTATGACTCCAGGACTACTTGCTGTCAGTTTGATGTTCTGGTGGAACCATTCTGCCAGAGAACCAGTCAGGAATGTTGGTGGGTGGATGAGGGAGAGTAGGCCAGGGGGTCCCAGAGCAGACCTAGTGCAGAGGGACAGGGCCTCTATACAGAAGCTATACATAGTTCCCTTGGGATCTTTGTGGGTTCTTGTGGATCCATGGGTTGTGACAGATCCTCTGGCTTTTGCCATTAGACTAGAAGGACTGGGAAAGTTTTTTAATGCTTTAAGTATACATGTTCTGAGAGGGCAAAGGGACGGATGTATTCACCACACTGAATTCCTCCCATTTCTTTGTATCCACCAATGAACTATAGAAAAATACAAATGCACATAAAGCAAAAATATATGTATAAAAATGATAGTTTTACATTATTTAAATGTGATCTTGTGTTTAAAAAAAAAAGATTTTGGATAACTAGATCTGTGAGGAAATTGCTATTTTTGTTATAAAATAACATGCTTCTGCCTGCAAAAATTGTCATACTTGTTCATTGAAAAACCTAGAGAAAACTTGGGGATGGGAAGGGGGGCGCCATGAAACCTAAAAAAACTTTTTTTTTTTAAGCATGATTTATTTTATTTTTTGCTGATCTTTTTCCATGCTGCCCTGACCTTTTCTCCCTTGCCTCACCATCCACCCTTCTCTCTCCACTGTATTTACAAGGCAATATATTACTGGACCCAATATTGAATTCCTTATGCATCCAAAACTCAGATTGATCCTTCAGTAAGTTCTGTGTGGGAGGACACCTTTGCTCTCAGAGTCTCACTGACTTCATGGCAGGATCTGCTTTAGTACATTGAGCATGAAACAAGCATAATCAGTATGCAAAACCCTACTTGGGCGCCATGCAAATGAGAACAAAATAAGTATATTTGGCTCTGAGCATCAGTTACCATGAATAAAGTTCCAAAGATTTTATTTTCAGGACCTGTACTAAGTACTAAGTGCATAGGAACATCCCTGTATTTGCACATTCCATACCATTTTTTTTTGACCTGAGGATGCTTTAATTTAACATAGGAAAATGAGAGTTGCTTTCAGTGCTTTGAAGTTTTGAGAACTGGAACAAAAGGAATTCTATGATGAGTCAGATACCCAGATTTTTCAGAAGAAATCCTTCTTCACTGCATTACATAGGATAAAATTTTCTATTGTACTAATCTTCTGCCAGATAAAACAAGCACTCACACATTGATTTGAACTTTTGAAAGTGGAATTACCTTCTTTTGACACTTCAGTCTGATGCAAACAAACTATTTCAAAACTAATTTACAAAGCAGCTAGTAGGTATGTATGTTTCAGACAACACTTTAGCATTAAAAGAAAGAAAAGGAGGAATTCGACTGTTTCTCAGTGTTGTATTTTCGAGAATTGAATCTAAAAGTCATTTTTATAGCACAGCCTGAGATCTTAAGTAAAACATTTTGTAGATAATTCTTAGACTTTTTAACTTAAGATCTATGGCTTCTTGATACATGATTTCTGTGTGTCCATCTATATATGAACATATAAAAACATGTTTTTAAGCATAATTTATTTTATTTTTCTCTGTATACATGTATATGTATAATGCTTTTATAATGGACATTCAGAAATTTTAATAGGCTACTGCAGAATGAAAATGACTAATTTTGCAAGATTTCTCAATAAAATATATTTAGTATAACCATGTTTTAGACCACTAACTGTGCTCCTATTTTGTATCAAACATTTTTAACAATGAAACCCATAACGAATCTTTTTTTAAAGAGAGTGAAAAGAAAACTCTAATCCATATGGATTAACAGCTTTCCTAGTTATAATTAAAGAAGAGTTTTGTTCAACCACTATCTACAGCCTATATAATTACAATCTGAAATAGCATTTCAATAGAGTTGAACTACATAATAAAATGTCTTTAGCATGGTAATTAACAAGGTTAAATGCCACTTCTATAGTACAGCAAAATTATTGTTTAAATACACCTTCAGTAAGATTGAATTGAGAGAGATAACAAGCAGTAAAATGTCTTTTATATATACTATGGTGTGCCTGTAATATTATCTTGAATATAATTATTCTGGCAAACTTTTCTAGAGATACTTTTGAAATTAAATGTATTCAAAACTAATATATTTGTATTTTACATATAAAGAAAATTATAATAAAAAGAACATATCTTTACATAAGTATATGTGGTTTGTATTTGAAAACTACAGTACAAATTAACTCTACATAAAATACTAAAGCTATGTCAACTAAACCTTGAGAGAAATCTGCTCTGTCTCTCTGTCTGTTTGAAGGCACAGCGTTACATCATCAAGTGAGAACAGTGTATTCCTTCTGTGCCATATCTTGAATCCCTAGAGCTCAATTATGAGCGTTCTTGAACACCCATGCAAGGGAATAAGGGGGTGTAGGGCAACTATCGGTCTGGAAGGAAAGCAGTTGACACAGGGATGCAACTCCTCATCCCATGCATTTTCCATACTACTGGACATTTGTTTAATTTTCAAATGAGTTGAAAACATGACTGTTCTTCGTTGTGACTTCCCATTAATATCAGTCATGTTCATTAACTTGTATCACCGTAACTGACAGATGATGCTTTAATGTAGCTATGCTGTAAGTTCAAAGTTACCTTTGCCTTATTATTTGATACAAACGGGTGAATAAAGTTACACTTGTCTTATGAGTAGTTTTATAAATTTGTACTTGCTGTATAACTTTTTTGACTTGTGGCATGGAATCAGGTGGATTTGGTTTGGGTGGGTTCCTGTCACCAGGGGAAATAATTTTTCACATGGATTGCCAGTACATTTGTTACTTGTCCTTGGAGCCAGACAAGGAATAAACACAAACAAAGGTCAAACTAGAGCATCACTGGGTTTTTTTTTTTATTGGCGTGAACCTAACCTTGTCTAATACAGCTATACTCACACACACACACATCACATTCATCCTGACAGGGTGCAGACATGGGCGCAGATTAGTTTCGATTTCACTGGCTGGCCAGGTGACAGCTGCCTGGAGGCTGAGGCTGGCCAGGTGACAGCTGCCTGGAGATCGACTGTGAGGTGATGAGAGTCCCCGAAGTCCCTTTGGATCTGCGGGAGGGCTCTACTGCTTCTGGTCCGGTTCCGAGTTTAGCATGCTGTTACATTGCCTCGTTGGTACTCCTGACCTGGCAGCGCAACTCGAGATGTATACTTTCACCAAGAGAATACATGGTTCCACAAAAGGCGATATTTGCTTCTTTGCTTTGCCACTGGCTGTCACTCACACTCTCTCACTCATTCCTTATATTAATTAATTACATATTCATAACCATGAATACAATTGATTATACAGAGCAATACAGCTTTAAGCAAGCATCTAATATCATTGGGGACTTTCCGCTGCTTGTGGCTAATGGCGTAACAGGAAACTGTGCAGACTACACTCGAAAGACCAAAAGGGAGGGTGAGGGAGGCGGTGAGGGGCACATCTGGCTACAACATTCACTACATTATATTAAAGAGGTTTTTAAAATCCTTTTGCCCCTTTTTACAAGTGTCAAAAACATATCCCATCTCCTCAGGGTCGTGGTTACAATCTAGGATTTGTTGTGTCTGCCTCTAAACTGTAATTGAGGTCATGGTTGCTATAAAATGATTTGGAAAATAAGACCTATGAGGATAGAGGAAGAGAATTGGTATAATTATTGTAGAAGGGGAAAAAAGACAGTGGAAGAGAAAATAACTGTCCATAAATATATAAAGGGAAGTTATAATGAGGATAACGATCAACTGTGTTCATTAATGAACACATTCAGAAATATACAGTGAGATTAAGCCATAGTCAGGTTTGTTTAAGTTACATACCAGAGGAAAAAAAAAAAACTGTGACTACTGGTGAGTTAGGCAATGGAACAAGTGGATAGAAGAGAATGGGCAGGAATGCAAAGCCAGCTTAGTCACTCAGCTAATGGACATAATTAGGAATAATTAAGTCAATATTGTCAGAATGCAGGGGGATGGACTGGATAACAAACCTTTATCCCAAATCATGCCATATTCTCATACATACAGATTTTGGCCAGCCCCTGTGTGAATGCACAAGGATGGGAAAAATGCAAGGAGGTTTCCTTCTCCTTTTTGTAACCCTGAAGTGGACACTGCTCTCTCCTGCAGTTCTAGATACCTAAAAGAATATAGAAGGTGCAGCGTGAAGGCAAGATTCTCTGCCGTACCTACATTCATCCTGCACTTCCATGTCCTTCCTCTTCGTGTTGGGCTAGATAGGTTGATGCAATCGGAATGCTGATGTGTGCTTACTGGGAGCCTTTAGGGGGGTTACTGGAAGAGTCAGCCATAACTCTTCCATGGGAACTCGGGAGCTTTTCATTCCCTCCCAAGCCCTCCAGCACTTCTGAGAATGAAAATGGCAGCAGCTACCTCAAATTGCTGCATACAACATTGCCAGCATTTAGCACCTATTCTTCCATCAGTTTCGCATCATTATTTGTTTAGTGGAGGAGAGGAGTGAGATCTGAAAACCCTTTCTCAGGTAAGTTGCATGTACCATTGACATAAATATTCCTACTGAGAAATCATGGAATTCCTTGCATAAGTAAGGTCTGCTCTCCTGAATCAGGGTTGGAAGGACTGAAACTTAGGGGAAGAACATATATTTTAAGCCTGAAATTAAATGAGTTAATTACAGCAATTTGCAAGAATCTAAGTTTTGGTGCAATAAAAAATTAAGAGACGAGACTATTCCGGTAAACCAAACTCATGGAGAAGGAAGAATATTCTATCTAATGTGAAAATCTATTAATTTAAACAAAATACGGTAATAAAAGTAATATTATTGTTTGAGAGATTTTATATCCCATGGTTGGCCTCTCAAAATGAAAAATGATTGAACAGTTTGCCACACTTAAAAAACTGATTCAGAAACAAAAACCCTTCAAAATCTGATAAAACAATCCTGGAAAATACCATAACCAGCAACCTTGGAAACAGTCATTCAGCCTTATATCTTGGTGCTTTACTTGAGGATGTATATAATATAAAAGCACCTTTTACACATTAACCCCTTACAGTTTATGAACAACAGGGCTTGGATGATCTTGCAGTACACTGAATAGTAAACAAATGGCAATATCCAGATGCCCAACGTACCCTTCACTCAAAAAGGTCAAATAACCTCCCCCCAAATTGGATTGATACATACCCTATATTGGGTTCAGATTTGTATTATCATTGGTGCAACTTGTAAATGCAATTTGCATTTCACACTTTTGTCCTGAAAGGTGGTAGGCAAACTGTTATGCAATTCCTGTTGGGCTATGATTACCATAGGGTACTTGATTATGCTCTGGAGTACAAGTAATTTGATCTTTTTAATCAATCATGTATCCTAAATTAAGGTTCCAAAACAGAAAAAAAAAGGTGAATCTGTTTGAGTATTCAGAGTCCAGTGATTTACATTTAAACCCCTCTTTGAACAAACAACTTTTGTAGCTGCGAACAGGAATAAAAAAACATTTTACAACTAACAGAACATACCTGTGATACAATGTTATTTCTTTTCAGTCAGAAAAAGAAATATGCATCTATTCTTTTAGATAAGAAAGTACCTGTCATTTTAGGGGCAGAACCTGCAAGATTCTGGATGTCAACTGCAAGGTAATAAGTACTCTCATGAACTTGTAGGAGGCACTCCTCAGCCGAAATGCTCAGACCCTCTTATTATATTAAGTTTGTCAGATTTAATCAAAACAAATGGGTTTTCAGGAAGAAGTGAAAGGGTAGAATTTTCTTCTCCTGTTGATCAGATTCAGATACTTTTCTATGTTACATCATGCTTTTTTCTTTCAATCCTTGTTATTATAACTTGCAGTGTTTCCCACACAGTCTCCACGTGAATGCTGAAGGTAATTGGAGTGAAACATGGTAAATAATGCAAGAGAGTTAGGTAAACGTGGGAAAAATGTGTTTACCTGCATTGTTTGCAGTAGTGGAATGCAGTGTGTTAGATGCTAGAATGAAGAACAAGTTGATCAATTATTTCAGGAGAAGTGAGCAAACTGTATATGTAGCATATGTACTTTTGGCATAAGAAATGCCTGAGGAGCACCACTTAGCTATGCACTATTTAACCTTTCTGCTGTGTTTAAAAAAAGAGTTAATTTAAGTAAAGCATCTCTGTTTTCATGTATAGGATATGTATTTCCTATCTCTGTTTCAAATTTGTTACGTTTTCCCTAATTTTGGAAATAGGTTATTTTAGTTAGAATTTTGAGGTCAGCTGTCTCAACTGTGGCTAGCTGTGCAATTTAGGAGAAATTAACACATGGAGTTGAGAAGAAAACTCAGCATTGTGTTGTACAAGGCTTTGAAGAATCAACTGTGAACCTCAGCAACTGAACCTTAAAAACTGATATAAAAATGGGTTAAACCTTATAAAAATGTCATTCTTTCTAGTATTTAGTACTTTTAAAAAAATAAGACAGATTGCCTAGGAAAGTCTGTGACATTTCCTGCTTTCTCTTGAGTTATCTGTTGTGTCTTTTTTCCCCTATTCTTGTAATCTTTATGAGAACAGAACCAAAATTGAAGTTTCTTTAATTTAAACAGTTAGTTGTACTGTACTAACCCAGGGATGTCTGGTACCAGGATATTTTCTGTATAGTAGTTCAATTTTTTTTTTATTAATTACACATCATTAAGGCATCATTGCTATAGCATCAGATATGAAATCTGACAATCCCCTGCACTTGGTCAGAAATGCATAGATGCTTATACATACACAAATGCCTTTGGGGCAAGAGTGAACCAGATACATGAAATCAGATCACCTTGGCATTCCTATTTTTAGTGGGGAGTGTTTGTATTCATTGATGTCTGCTGACACTGTACTTACTCTGTAAATGCATTGAACTAGTCAAAAGGCTAGTAGCCTTGCTAGGCTGACATGTGGAGTTATCTGTCTGTTCTCCTCTATGTAAGGCTGATGGGGGAGCTGCTTATCCAGCTGTTGGTATGAGTTGGAATGCCAGCTATTAGTGCAATAGAACCTCAGATTTATGAACATTAGATTTACGAACTGACCAGTCAACCATAAACCTAATTTGGAACCAGAAATACAGTACAGTATTGTGTTAAATGTAAGCTACTTAAAAAAAGGGATAGGGAGATTTTAAAAAATTTGACAAGGTAAAGAAAGTGTGTCTGTGCTTGTTTCCTTTTAAAATTAAGATGTTTAAAACCAGCATTTTTCTTCTGCATAGTAAAGTTTCAAAGCTGTATTAAGTCAATGTTTAATTGTAAACTTTTGAAGGACCCATAAGGTTTTATTCAGAGTTATGTACATTTCAGAGTTACGAACAACCTCAACTCCCAAGGTGTTCATAACTCTGAGGTTCTACTGTATTTGTCTGTGGGTTTGACTTCTCCTTGAGCATCCTTATTACGTCCCTCTTTTATTACTTTCTGGGACTGAGGAGACAGTTGCAGTATTGGCAACCCTGAGCATTCCAAAATCATAAGTCAGGTGCCCAAAAATCAAGTTTTAAGATGAGTTTTTAAAAATCATAATATATGGGTTCTTTTTATTTGCAGTCTGGCTTTTGATCCTTCTGTGTTTGCCGGGGTCACATTTTCAAGCTTTTCTCCCCAACTATCAGGGTGAGGAACTTGCATTTTTTTAAATGAAGTCAGGTGATTTTCAAACAATCACCTGACTTCAGTAGCCAGAGCTTTAAGTAAGACACAAAATATCATGACACATGATAAAATCATAATGAGAGATTGTGCCACATACTCTCAAAGAAACTGAGGAACCACCTGATCAGAATCCTGCATAGCAAACAGAAGAAGATCAAGAATGAGCTCTCAAAACTGATTTCAGAGTGGTAGCCATGTTAGTCTGTATCAGCAAAAACAATGAGGAGTCCTTGTGGCACCTGAGAGACTAACAAATTTATTTGGGCATAAACTTTCATGGGCTCAAACCCACTTCATCAGATGCATGGAGTGAAAAATACAGTAAGCAGTATGTATATTTTACAGCACATAAAAAGATGGGAGTTGCCTTACCAAGTCGGGGGGTCAGTGCTAATGAGGCCAATTCAATTAAGGTGCAAGTGGCCTAGTCTCAACAGTTCACAAGAAGGGGTGAATATCATAGGGAAAATTACTTTTGTAGTGCTAGTGAGGTCAATGCAATTAAGGTGGTCCTCCCCCATGCGCATGATATAGTTCTGTGATGATCTGGAAATGAAAATATTCCTTGAGTTGGAGACGGTGAAAGTACAACACACCATTGAACAGTGCACTGACCCACAGGAACCCTCCTACCAACACTACAATAAGATTTCTGCGTGGACTCCTCCTGACTGTCAAAATGACTGACTGGACTTTTACATAGAGCACTTTCGCAGACATGCAATTTCGCAGGCTGAAATTGTGAACAAACATCATCACTTGCCCATAACCTCAGCCGTACAGAACACAACGCCATCCACAGCTTCAGAAACAACTCTGACATTATATTCAAAGGGGCTGACAACGAGATGCTGTAGTCATAATGAACAGGTTCGATTATGAACAGGAGGCTGCCAGGCAACTTTCCAACACCACATTCTACAGGTCACTGTCCTCTGATCCCACTGAGGAGTACCAAAAGAAACTACATCATCTGCTCAGGAAGCTCTCTGCTACAGCATGGGGACAAATCTATATTGACACCTCCGCAGAGCCCTGACCAGGGGTATGCTATCTGCTACCCAAGATCCATAAACCTAGAAACCCTGGACGCCCCATCATCTCAGGCATCGGCACTTTTACAGCAGAATTATCTGGCTATTTGTACTCTCTCCTCAGACTCTACACTATCAGCACTCCTAGTTATATGTGAGACACCACTGACTTCCTGAAGAAACTACAATGCATTGGTGATCTTTCTGAAAAGACTATCCTGGCCACCATGGGTGTAGAAGCTCTTTACACCAATATTCCATACGAGGATGGACTACAAGCTGTGAGGAACAGTATCCCTGATGAGGCCACAGTACACCTGATGGCTGTGCTTTGTGACTTTGTCCTCACCCACAACTATTTCACATTTGGGGACAATATATACCTTCAAGTCAGTGGCACTGCTATGGGTACCTGCATGCCCCCACAGTATGCCAACATTTTTATGGATGACTTAGAAAGCTTCATCAGTTCTTGTCCCATAGTGCCCCTCTACTTGCACTACATCTGGAGTCAGCAACCTTTGGCACATGGCCCACCAGGCTGTTTTTTTTACCTGCTGCTTTCACAAATTCAGCCTATCATGGCTCCCACAGGCCACAGTTTGCCGCTTCAGGCCAATGGGGGAGGCAGGAAGTGGCAGCCAGCACATCCCTCAGCCCACGCTGCTTCATGCTGTCCCCATTGGCCTGGGATGGTGTACCGTGGCCAGTGGGAGTCGTGATCGGCCAACCTGCAGATGAAGCAGGTAAAACAAACTGACCTGGCCTGCTAGGGTGCTTACCCTGCACCGTGTGCCAAAGGTTGCCAATTCCTGCACTACATTGATGACATCTTCATCATATAGAGCCACAGGAAGGAGACTCTTGAAGAATTCCACCTGGATTTCAACAATTTCCCCCCATCATCAAACTCAGCCTGGACCAGTCCACACAAGAAATCCACTGCCTGGACACTACAGTGCAAATAAGTGATGGTTACATAAGCACAACCCTGTACCAGAAATCTACTGACTGCTATACTTACCTACATGCCTCCAGCTTCCATCCAGGACATATCACACGATCCACTGTCCACAGCCAAGCCTAACCTAATTTGCTCCAATCCCTCAGACAGAGACAAACACCTACAAGATCTTTATCAAGGATTCTTAAAATAACAATACCCACCTGGAGAAGTGAGGAAACAGATTGATTGAGTGAGATGGGTACCCAGACATCACCTACTACAGGACTGGCCCAACAAGAAAAATAACAGAACACCACTGGTCATCATGTACAGCTCCCAGCTAAAACATCTCCAGTACATCATCAACAATCTACAACTTATCCTGGAAAACAATCCTCACTCCCACAGATCTTGGGAGGCAGGCCAGTCCTCGTTTACAGATAGCCCCCCAACCTGAAGCAAACACTCACCAGCAACTACCCACCACACCACAGAAACACTAACCCAGGAACAAATCCCTGTAACAAACTCTGTTGCCTAGTCTGTCCCCATATCTACTCTAGCCAAACCATCAGAGGACCCAACCACATCAGCTGCGCCATTAGGGGCTTATTCGCCTGTACATCTACAAATGTGATAAATGCCATCAAGTGCCAGCAATGCCCCTCTGCCATGTACATAGGCCAAATCAGACAATCTCTACGTAAAAGAATAAATGGACAGGAATCAGACATCAGGAATAGTAATATACAAAAGCTAGTAGGAGAACACTTTAGTCTCCCTGGACATTCAATAACAGATTTAAAAGTAGTCATACTTCAACAAAACAACTTCAAAAACAGACTTCAAAGAGAAACTGCAGAGCTACAATTCATTTGCAAACTTAACACCATTAATTTGGGCTTGAATTGGGACTGGAAGTGGCTGGCTCACTACAAAAGGATTTTCCCTCTCTTGGTATTGACACCTTCTCCTCAGTCATTGGGAGTGGACCACATCCACCCTGACTATATTGGCCTTGTCAACACTGGTTCTCCACTTGTAAGGTAACTCCCTTCTCTTCATGTGCCAATATATTTATGGCTGTATCTGTAATTTTCACTCCAGGCATCTGAAGAAGTGGTTTTTTTTTTACCCATGAATGCTTTTGCCCAAATAAATCTGTTAGTCTTTAAGGTGCCACTGGACTCTTCATTGTTTTTGTGGATACAGACTAATATGGCTACCCTTCTGATGCAACTCATATGATTTTATGAAGTAACATTGTCACAGTGCAACAGTGAAGAAGCAATTGAGGGGAAAATAGTATTTCCCCTCCCTTAGTGGCTCTCAACCTTTCCAGACTACTGTACCCCATTCAGGAGTCTGATTTGTCTTGTGTACCCTCAAGTTAAACCTCACTGACATACTACTTGCTTACAAAATCAAACATAAAAATACAAAAGTGTCACAGCACACTATTACCAAAAAAACTCTCATTTTGACCATATAATTATAAATCAATTGGAATATAAATATTCTACTTATATTTCAGTGTATAGTATATAGAGCAATATAAACAAGTCGTATGAAATTTTAGTTTGTACTGACTTTGCTAGTGATTTTTATATAGCCTGTTGTAAAACTAGGCAAATATCTAGATGAGTAGATGTACTCTCTGGAAGACTGCTGTGTACACCCAGGGGTAAATATACCTTGTTGAGAACCATTGCCTTAACCCACTGTAGAAGCAGTTGAGGAAATGCCTCCAAACCATGGCAGTGAGCAGGGTGTTTCCCCCAGAGAGACAAGTAAAACAATGTTGAACAAGTGGGCTGGGACAGGGACAATGTCCAAAGTACATTTAATTTGAGTAGGCTGTGTTGTCAGCAGCATCCTAGGTAGTGATGAAATCTTGCTAGGGTCTCCTAAGGGGTCGGGCCCAACTTCCAGATGAATTGCTCTGCCCCTAGTCTGCGTGGGCAAATAACCAATTTCTTATGCACACAATTTTTTGTGCATATGTAACCTTTGAGTGGGCTAGAGTTCACTTCATTGCCTTTCTCCAGTGCCTAAAAAACCCAACTCCCATAGAAAGTAGCTGGAGACCCAGAGTTCAGTCTCCAAGGATTTTCTGCAAGGATTGCACAGGGGTCAACCTCCCCACATTCAAGTTCCAAAAGGAACTAAAGAAATGAATTTAATTAAATAACTTTATAAAATAGCCATGTTATGCTCTAAAAATTAGATTATTGCTTTCTTTATCATAAGATGTTATCTACAGACATTACCTTCACAGTCATACATAAACATAAAGAAAACAAATTGAAATCTGAACAGTTCAGTCCCCACAGAAACACGGTGAGAAGAAACTGAGAGTTCCTAAAAGCTTAGGTTGAGTTCACCTAAGTCTCAGTTAGAGTCTTTGATCACCAAATCTATACAGACTACTCAGCCTAAAACAACATATTCCTACACCTTGCTTGTAGCAATCTTCAGCTGGAATCCATGCAGACTCTTCCTCTGCTGAAATCACTATTGGCCAGTCTAACTGATTAACCAAATACTCAGGTAAATGTATAGATTTAAAGAAAACTCTGTTACAAGAAAATAGAAGACTGATAATAGCAAAATATAAATGACCATTTTCCCCATGACTACATTTAAAGAAAAGTTGGTGAATCATACTCATTGAGACAATTTAACAACAGTTTGACTAAAATCAAAACAACATTCAAAGCATGCAATTAAAATAGAAGTTATTCCCCCCCAATTTCCCCTTGCTATAAATTAACATTGCCCATGCTTCCCTGTTAGACAGTTAACCATAACACACTAAGCTGCTGCAAAATGCTTCAGAGTTAGGGACAACACCTGCTTTCTGCTCCTGGGCTTAGCTTCTCCCAACTCACAGAGGGCACATGGAACTTTGTAAAGCAGCTGCCCTGACCACTTGCGCTTGCTCTCAGGAAGTCTGACCCCAGCAATAGGAAACTTATTGCAGCATAGGCAAAACTACCACACCCAATTTCAGAAGCTTCTGGATGTGGAGTGCTAAATCTACCTAGCAACAATGACCCAGACACAACTGTGATAAGCTTCTGTCTCAAATCTGGACCTTAGCGTCCAAAAAATCTGGGTGCTTACATAAAACTCTCCCCAAGCTTATACCCAGCTTGGCTCTGATCTCGCTGCCACCAACCAGGATTTTAGGGCTCCTGGTCACCCCAACCTTTCCCTGGGGGACCCCCAAGACCCAGA
>NC_133771.1:39365138-39367932 GCF_003597395.2 Chelonoidis abingdonii | reverse complement strand
ATTACACCCATGTAAATACAAACCAAAGCACATAACAGCCTATTGCTTGGTTTCCTTTGTACTCACACTTGATAGTAGAATATTAGAAAGAAGATTGGAGTTAGCAGAAAAGCTGTTTCAATCCATAGCCGGGAGAAACAAAAGACCCTGAGTTCCTTTCCCTCCCAGACTTTAAAAAAAAACCAGTTCTCTGATTGGTCCTCTGGCCAGGTGCTTGATTCCCCCCATCCACCCCTTACAGGTAAAAGAAAATTAACCCTTACCTATCTACTTATGACAACAACTCATGCATACTTCCCCCCAAAGGGGCTCTTAAAGAGATATTTCCCTATCAGGCACATGGATTACACATGGTCACTTCTAGCAGTGGTGTTTTACATGTGTAAATATTATCATATGGAAGTGTACCTTGTACCTATTTGCCTTGCACTAATTGTCCTTGTGGGCCCTACTGCCATGCACTAGAAGCTCCTGGGGGTGTTTTAATCTTCTGTTCCAAAGCATGGTAGATTAAAGTGCACTTTGGAAATTAAAGTGCAAAACAGTATGATCCAGATGGACAGTTAGCGGGCAGCAGGTGAGCGAGCACAAGGTAGATTTACACGGTGGTTTGCCATGTCCTGTTTGTTTAGACAGGCCCCTAACTGTATTGATATTCAGCATTACAGCGTTGAGGTTCCATTTGCAGAAAGAGGTTGCAACAAAAGCAAACAGAAAATATATGGTCCCCTCCTCTGGGGGGAGGAGAGGAGAGAAGGAAAGGGGAAACTTCTACCAGCTGAACTCCTGTGTCAGTCAGATAATTGTGTAATGCACTGTCTGCGATGACAGGTGAAATTCACCCTAGTGAAAGAGGACAGACAAAATCTTATATAACACTTAATCCCCATGGTAAGAAGTGCATCCTGTAATTCATAAAATGGAAACAATTTAATGAGATGGCTAACTTTGTAAATACTACACTGTTCATTTGTATGGCAAGGACTTCATTTTGTCTTATACTATTATGCAGCGAAGAGTATGCATTTGGAATAAAATAAATTTTAAATCAGTATGGGAGAAATCCATTTAAATGGGAGCTGAAAGGCTCAGTCCATGTGCACTGCTTGGAAAGTATCCCTCACATTACATACCAGTGACCGGCAAAAAAGAGCGATCTATTTCCTTGAGCCAGCAGTTTGCCATATACATGTGATTTTCTATGCCTAATAGGGAGCTATCTCTTTAAGATCTGTTGTTTGGTATGAATGAGTTATGTCTGGGTCATTCTTGCTAGACAGATACACATTTAGCACTCAACACTCAGAAGCTTCTGGAATTGGGTGTGGCATAGGTGCCGACTTCCCCTCTTCCTGGTGGGTGCTCAACCCCCACCCAGCCACTGGCCCCACATGAAAATCTTGCTGCATCCCTCCTCATCCTCCCTCCAGCATCCTGCCACCTAACGCACTGTTTCGTGATTTAGGATTTCTAGAGGGAGTCGTTAAGGCAGGAAGTCAGTAAGCGGAGCATGTGTGCTAGCGCGGGAGCCGAAGCAGAGAAGAGGCCCGCACGGGGCGGCTATGGGGAAGAGTCAGTGGAATGGGGGGGTGAGGGTTGGTGCTGAGGGCGGGGCCATGGCTGGCGGGGGCGTTGAGCCACCACCAGGACGAGAGGGAAGTCCGCGGCACCCTATAGCCCACACCCAATTCCAGAAGTTTCTGAGTGTTGACCTGCTAACATGTGCTATCTGTCTTACCAAGAATGACCGCATAACTCCATTCATACCCAAACAACAGATCTCTTAAAGAGATGAGCTCCGCTATTAGGGATAGAAGAAAGATACGATAAGATATGGCAAATGCTCGTGGACCAAAGAAATAGATCGCTCTTTTTGCCGGTCACTGGTCTGTATGGTAATGTTGAGGGAACTTTCCAGCTGGCATGCACATGGACTGGGGTGGGAGCCTTTCAGCTCCGCCTCTTAATGGATTTCTCCAATGATTTAAATTTATTTAGTTCCAAATGCCTATCTCCTTCCCATTGCCATAATTAGCATACAGGCAATGATAGTCGCTGCCATACAACATGACACGATATATTTTACAAAGTTCTAGCCATCTTCATAAATTGTTTCTCATTTTATGATATTAGCAGATTGCACTTCTTACAGTGGGGAGTTAAGGATATATAAATTTTGGTCGTCTTCCTCTCTTCATAGGTGAATTCACCTGTCATCGCGACAAGTTGCTATTCACACATTTATCCTGACTGACCAGCTGTTAGCTGGTAGAATTTCCTTCCTCTCCTTCCTCTCCTCCTCCCCCAGAGGAGGGGCACCATTATTTTTCTGTATTGCTTTGCTGTTGCACAATCTTTCTGCAAAAAATGGACCTCAACCTAATATTGGAGTCATGCTGAATTCCAACAGTTAGGGGCCTGTTCTAAACAAACAGCGACATGCAAACCACCGTGTAAATCTACCTGTGCTCGCTCACCATGACTGCCCGCTAACCTGTCATCCTGGATCCATACTTTTCACTTTAATTTCCAAAGTGCATCTTAATTCTAACACATGCTCTTGGAACAGAAAGATTTAAAACACCCAGGACTTCTAGTGTAGCAGGAAGGCCCTGGCAGTGAAGCCCAAGGCAATTAGTGCAAGGCAAATAGTATCAATCGCGTATCATCAATGATAATATTTGACACATTAAACACCACTCTAGAAGGTGATCCATGTGAATCCCATCTTGTATGCGCGATAGGGAAAATCTCTTAAGAGCCGCCCTACAGGGCCTCGTGCGCATATATTATG